>NW_004567118.1:43815626-43839330 GCF_000260355.1 Condylura cristata | reverse complement strand
TTTGTTCTCTTCCTAGTCATGAGGGTTTTGGCTATTTGAGGTCTTTTGTTGTTCCATATGAATCTCATCAATATTTTTTCTATTTCTTTGAAGAATGTCATTGAGACTTTTATAGGGATGGTGTTAAATCTGTATATCACTTTTGGTAAGATGGCCATTTTGATGATGTTAATTCTCCCAATCCATGAGCAGGGGATGTCTTTCCATTTCATGGTGTCTTCTTTCTTTTAACAGTGTTTTAATTCTCTTTTATTTCTGTGTCTTCGAGGCTGCTGATTCATTCTTCCATTTCATCTATTCTGTTACATTATTTTTCCCAGCATTCTTTATTTCCTCTGGTGGCCTTTACATCTCCTGAATTTCTTCTGTTTTCTTTTCTAATGTTTCATTTTCTTTCTGACCAAATCACATTGATTAGCTTAGGCCAGTCATATATATATATCTCACATATAAATTATTTTTATGTGTATAGCATATATAAACCATAAATCACACACACATATTATTCAACTTTAATTTACCACCCATCCAATCAGTGTGATTTTTCTACTGGAAACTTGCAAATATTTCAAATCCTGCATTTTTATTTTGACACATACATCCTACCTGTCTCTCATCAATCCACAGTGAGTTTTAGAAATTTTAAAAGAATTTTAGAGTTTTCACAACTTCAACTTTAGGAGATGATGATATGCAAACCCAAACTGAGGTTTAACACACCCACTCCTTTAGGTATACCATGTAGAGGGGGACAGACTATGGTGCCACCAAATGCACCAGAGATTAGGAAGACAGACTTTAGACTAATGTGTTTACTCTGAAAGGAAATTATATTAAGAGTTTATGCAGCTGTATTTGCAAGCTAAGTGAAATTTTAAAAACTAACCATAAAAACATTTAGTGACATGCTCTCAATATGCAAATGCAAAAAAATACAAATCCAAAGAAGTTGGGTGAGCTGTTGAAACCATGACAGAATCAGGAATACCTATTACATATTATATCATTCACACCCAGAAATCCTGGACCCTCTTATTACAAGACAAGAAAAAACTGTATTTTCCTTCTACTGAGCATAAAAATCTACTTCTTTTCTGTGAAACTTAAAGTTCAAACTAAAACTATCAAAATGGTATACTAAAAACTAGACTGGAAAACAAAACATGCTGTGTTTCTTTTTATCCCTCCACTTGCAAACAAAAATTAATTACACACAGCAATAACCAAAAGAAAAAAAAAAAAGAAACAGAACACTTTACAAATAGAATAAAACCAGATGTATTATTATTTACTAAGAAGCCCAGAAGGAGATATTGGGTCAATATATCAATAGTGTTTGCAATAACTCAAGCCCTCACACTCTTTCCCTTCCCCCTTTGTCAACAAGTTGCCTTTTCATCCTTATGCTTACCACCTATGACCAAGGTAGCTGCAAGACATGCCAAGCATTTTCCCCTCATACTGGCATCATAAGCAGTAAAGAAATCATCAATGTAAAGCATACCTAAAATCAGTTTGCACAGAGTATTCCAATGACTATAGAAAAGTACATTGATAAGAGTTTTAGCACTAAAAGATTAACTAAAGATTCACCCAAGTTATTGAATGAATCAACATGTTGACTGTCATTGTGATTCAGTGTTGGTTTTATATGGAAAACATAGATTTTTTTAATTTAAATTATATTTATGTATTTGTAGTGGCATTAAAAGTTAGGGCCCTCCCTGGTGGTGCCATAGATTAATGTACAGCACTATAGCCACTTCAACATGAGTTTGATCCCTGGCCATGGATCTACCCACATGGTGCAGCAGACCTCTCCTGTCTTGCCTGCTGCTCCCCACAGTAGAGTACTTCATCAATTAGCCTGTTCTGCTCCCCATTCTGTCTCCAGTGAAACCTCTCACCACCCCCTGCACCTCTGGCCTATACCCTCTTCTGTAAGCATAAACAAATAAACCTTTAAAAAAGAGAGAGAGAATTAAAACATTCTGAACACCCTTGGGATCCAGGCAAATACTTTTATTTTGTGAGAAACATGAGAAAATGCTTACAAGATCTTTAAGACTTATAGTAAAATTAAACTAATGTAAGCCGAGATCAAGAGTAGGATAGATCTTATTACAATTTGCTGGCTTAGATATTTTATGTTTTCAAGTTAATATATTCTTTTCCAACTAAAGACAAATTTGGACTTAAAATATGTCTGAAGACTAAAGCTATGAAAGCAGAACAAAAGATAGAATTTCAAAAAAGCAGTGAGTTTGACTCCTTAAATTTCCATTTTAACTTATTTTTCTATGAAGAATGAAACTTTGTTGACATTTACCGAATCATATATGACAATGAAATTTTTATGGCATTGTTGTACTTGCATATGTAGAATATAAAATACTTGAGATTTGTCTTTTTATGTTTATTTTGATATATGATAAACTGACATAAAATATAAGAATTTTTTAATCTTTCATATAGAAAGCAAAGTATCTTCTCTCTAGGAAACATAGTTTAATTTTTTAACGTTATAGTTTTAACTGTTATACAAACAAATCTTTCCAGAACACATACCATATTTAACATAAATCAGAGTCAAATTCTAGAAATCAACTTATTTTAAAAGAATTTACAGGAGTAATTTCAGCATCATGTTAGAACAAAGAGCTACCATCGCTCCTCTCCTTGAAAATATAACCAATAGGATGTTAAAAATTTAAATATAGCTCTTCTGCTCATCACACCAAGATGTAGAGTGACCCAAACATCTGTGTAACTGAAGGTAGATAGAGTAAGGTCATGGAGGTAGTGGGCTTGAGGCAAGAGAAACAATGGACATCCAACCTGATACACAGAGGAAGGGAAGAGACTGTGAATGTCCATGCCACAAACCCCACTGAATTGTGGAGGACAAGGACAAAAGTATTTGCCAATGGAGGACAAAAGCTCCACCATTCAGGTTGGAAACAGACAGCGTGGTTACTTGGCAACAGTGCAGGACACCACCTTCCTCTCACCTGCCATAAGGAAACCTGTGCGCCAAGTGAAACTGGCAACCTTCTACACAGAACAGCTCTGCTGAGGTGAGGCACAACAAAGAATATTTCCAAGGTCAATGTGACAAAGGGCAGAAAGGGAGTGTGTAACCAGTCCTCACACCCTCCTTGATAGAGAAGTGAAACCTAAAATCAAAACCACAGAACCACCTATTAGGGAACAAAGAAAAGGTTGAGTAGATTACAGAATGAGCAGTGAGTGGCAAATCAATAGGATATAAAGCTCACAATATGGAATCACACACACAGAAAATTACAGTAAATATCGAGAAATCAAACATAAAGACAAAAAAAAATCAAACTAATGGGCAGAGAATCCAAAATAGCAATCATGAAAAAACTCAACTAACTAGGGGGAAAATACAGAAAGGCAACTCAATGGGTAAAGAAAGAAAACTAAAGAGCAGAAGGAGTATTTCACCAAGATATAGAATCTATTTTCTAATAGGCTACTATACAAAGCATAGTATGATAGATTTTCTGGAGTAAAGATTTAGTGAGGTTGACGTTAGAATTCAGAAGAGGACAAAGAAACATAATTTAGAAACTGATGATAACTATTTGACTTCACAAGGAAAGAAAATATATAGATAATGGTATCCCAGAAGTTGAAGAGAGGCAAAAGGGAACCAAAAATTTACTTAAAGAAATAATGCCTGAAACTGTTGAAATTTAGGAAAAGAACTAGCCATATAAATCCACAAAACCAACTATCACATGCAAAATGATCTATACCAAAACCTTTTGTCAAAAGTCAGTGATAAAGAAAACATATTTAAGACTGGTAGGGGTGCCTCATAATGCTACTACTAGAATTTTCAGCAGAAATTCTGTAGACCAAGAGACAGTGGGATGGCATAATAAAAAATACTAAAAGACAAAAACTACCAGCCAAGAATACTCCAACCTTTAAGATTATCATTCGATTATGAGAAATAAAAGCTTCCCCAGAAAAACAAAAACTGATAGATTTAATTACCACCACACTTGCTTTACAAATTGTTGAAAAGAGCTCCCCCTCCCCCCCCAGTGGTTCAACTGGTTAAAGGACTACGCAATGAAGTTATCTGTGGAGATGGCAGCACAAATTTGATCCTTGGCCAGGGAAGTAACCCACATGGCATGACAGAAAGTATTCAGCAATGTACTTTTGCATATCTGCCTGTTCTGCTCCCCACTCTGTCTCTGGTGAATCCTTTCACACACCCCCACACACCTCTGGTCTGTACCCCAGTTCTTCTATACATAAATAAGTAAATATTTAACAAAAAAAAAGAAAAGAAAAGAACGAAATGTTGATAAAAGTTCTACATGGAAAGGAAAAAAAATGAAAGAATACAGAATCTCGATCAAGGTTATAGATAAATAGAAAGAAAGAACGAGAAGGATGCTATATCCCAAAATATGTAAAATGGTTAATTTAGCATTAAAACTAAAGAGAATGAAACATTAAAACAATGATAATTACTTCCAGAATTTGAACAACAAAACTCAGAAAAGCATATCAGCAATATATGAGAAAATGGAGAAAAGAAAACAATGCTATGAGAAATACATAGGAGATCAATACTGAAACACTAAACAAGAAAATAAGGGAACTACATGATGTGAAAAGATCAATAGAGGGATGTAAAAAAAAATCTGGAGAAAGCTATGAAAATACATAAAATATATGGAAGAATTAATCAATAATTTCCAAACTCAAACACAGCAGGAATAAAGATAGAGAGATACAAAGAAAAAAGAGTATAGGCACACTTCACAAATTATCTGAAACTATGAGAAAAGGAAATATAAGAGTCACAGGAATCCCAAGAAGAGAGAGAAAGAAGGGAGCTGAGAAGAAATTCAAGGAAATTATTGAAGAAAAATTCCCAAACTTGAAGGAGGAAATGAAAATAGGCATACAAGAAGCAAAAATAACACCAAACTATTTTAGTTAAAAGAAACCAATATCAAGGCACATTTTGTAACATTTCCAAAGTCTAGGCCAAATTAAAAAAAAATAATTAACCTGGTAAGGGGTTACCTGATAAACCCATAAAGGAAAACCAGCTAGACGAACATCAGATTTCTCTGAAGAAACATTGTGGGCAAGAAGAGAATGAAGTGTCAAGAAGGGCCTGCCAAGAGTATGATATCCTGCAAAGCTCTCTTGCCTATATAAGGGGAAAATAATGACTATCTCAAACAAAACCTTCAGAAATTCTGACACTCTGAGTTATTTTATAACAAGTCTTAAAGTCTAAACCAACAGAGAAATGAACATGAAGAATTGACCAAAGAATTAAAAAGAGCCACAAAACCATTATCAAAATGGCAATAACAAGTTTGCATGTATCAATAATCATTCTAAAGATTAATGGACTAAGTTCACCAATGAAAAGAAGCATGTTGAACTAGAAAACAGAATCTAAACTTCTTCTGCCTCCAGGAAACACACCTGAGTTTCAGAGATAAACATAGATTGAAAGTAAATAGTTGAAAACCAAAAAGAATGCAGGGATAGCCACACTTAATAAGATAAAATAGACATCCAGCTAAAAAAAGGTGATGAGAGACATAAGTAGACACTACATAATGATAAAAGGAGCAATGCACTGTAAGACATAACACTCATTAGTATGTACTTATCAAACGAGAGAGTGCCAAAATAAATTAGAAAATTACTGTCATACCTGAAAAGATGTTGTCAGTAAAACAACTAAGTGTCAGATAAAGATGAGTTTGAAAATCTAACCCAAGAGCTAACTATAGAAGTGACTATTACAACTGACTATAGAATTAAAGCATCTCTACTGTGGGGGAAGGGAGTGGAAGGTGGATAAGAACAAAGAAGGAAGCAAAATGGACTGTGGTGATTCACTATGGGTGATTTTGTGGCAGGTGTGTGCTATGGTGGCAATACCTAATGGGAATATTCTGATGTTACCTCAAAATAATAAATGCATTAACTTTAAAAATTAATGAAATTAATACTAGTTCCTGAGAAGATAAACAAAAATTGATAAAGCTCTTAGCTAGAATATCAAAGAAAAGGGACACTATGCTAACAAATAGAATTAGACATGAAAGAGAAGAAATTAGTATAGATAACACAGAAATAAAAAATTTCATTAAGAGATTACTATGAACAACATACATACACCAACATATATGATAACCTTAAAGAAATGCAGACATTTCTAGAATAATTGAGTTTAGCAAGACTAAGCTGGAAGAAACAAAAGAGTTAAATAATTCATTGCAATCATAGAAATTGAAATACTAGGGCCATCCTTTGGGGTGCAAGTGTTTGAATCTCAGTTATATCAAGTTATGCTAGCCACTGAGGCATAAATTTGATTTGAGGCCAGGGAACTAACCCACATAGCACAGCAGACCTGCTCTTCTCCTAAGTATTGCATTGCAGTCAATTTGCCTCTTTTGCTCCCACTCTGTCTCTGGTGAATCCTCTCAACACCCCCACATCTCTGGCCTATACCCCAGTTCTTGTATGCATAAGTTAACACACAGAAATCTTTAAAAATAAAAAGAAATTGAAACAACTAAAAAAAATCTCAAAAACAAAGCCTAATAACTATCCAATTAAATTCTATCAGAATTTTTTTATAATAGTTTATTTTTAAATAGTTTTATTTTTACATTTATAAATAGTTCATTTTTATTTGTGCATTTTTTCCATTTCAGTAGCAATACCCTTAGGCTTCCCATCAACAAATCACCCATGTGTCATCACCATAGTCCAGTGAATTTCCTCCCCCCACTGTTTTTGATCCCAAACCCTATTCTACCCCCACAAAATTTCTCTGGTATATAGCTGCTCACCATTATCATTATTTCCTCTCCTGTTCCATTATAATCCTGTTATGATAGAAACTATCTGGTATTTTTTTTTCCTTTTCTTTCTGGCTTATTTCACTAAGCATGATCTTTTCTAGTTCCATCCATGTTGCTGCAAAAAACATGAGTTTCTTTATTTTGGTTGTTAAGTTGTGTTCCATTGTTTATATCTTTTTAATCCAGTCATCTATTTTTGGGCATTTGGGCTGTTTCCATGTCTTTTCAATTGTGAATAAAGCAGCAATTAACATGGGGCTGCAGGTATCTTTTTGAAACAGTGTTTTTATGTCTTTTGGGTAGATACCTAGGACTGGGATTGCTGAGTCATACAGAAGTTCCATGTTTAGCAGTTTGAGGAACCTCCAAAGAGTTTTCCATAGTGGTTATACTAGTTTGCATTCCCACCAGCAGTGCAAGAGAGTTCCTTTTTCTCCACATAATCGCCAACATTTGTTGTTGCTAGTTGTTTGAAAATGTGCCGTTCTCACAGGTGTAAGGTGGTATCTCATTGTGGTTTTAATTTGCATCTCCTTTATTACGAGTGATGTTGAACATTTTTTCATATACTTGTTGGCCATCTTCATCTCCTCTTCTGCTCATTTTTTTGGTGGGGTTGTTTATTTTTGTTGAGTTTCATCAGTTCTCTGTATATTTTTATGATCAATCCTTTATCACTGGTTTTGTGTGAGAAAAAATTTTCCCAATCAATGGGAGGTCTGTTTGTTTTTTGTAATGTCTCTTTTGCTGTACAGAAAGCTCTTTAACTTAATATAGTCCCATCTTCTTATCCTTGCCTTCACTATCTTTTCATTGGGTACTCTATCTTTAAAGATGTTGCTGAAGTGTATGTCGTGTAGTGTTTGGCCCATCTTTGTTTCCAGGTATTTTATGGTTTCCGTTCTTATGTCTAAGTCAAAGATTAGCTGTCCTGTGGGTTTTCTACCCAAATCCAGTGTTCTGTACTTGTTCCAGTACCATGCAATTCTAATTGTCATGACTTTGTAGTATAGCTTGAACTTTGGGATTGTAATGCCTCCATTCTCCTCTTTCTTAGTCATGAGAGTTTTGGCTATTCAAGGTCTTTTATTGTTCCATATGAATCTCATCAATATTTTTTCTGTTTCTTTGAAGAATGTCATTGAGGCTTTCATTGGGATGGTGTTAAATCTGTATGTCGCTTTTGGTAGGATGGCCATTTTGATGATGTTAATTCTCCCAATCCATGAGCAAGGGATGTCTTTTCCATTTCATGGTGTCTTCTTGAATTTCTTTTAACAGTGTTTTGTAATTTACCTCTTTTGTTAGGTTGATTCCAAGGTATTTGATTTTTTTTGTTTTAATTGAAATGGGGATTTTTTTTAAATTTCTGTTTCTTCTGATTGGTTGTTTGTGTATAGTAAGGCCTCTAATTTTTGTGTGTTGATTTTATATCCTGCTTCCTTGCTAAACTGGTTGATGGTTTTGATTAGTCCTCTGTGGAGCTTTTAGGGTTTTCCATGTAGATTAACATATCATCTGCAAATAAGGACAGTTTTTTTACTTCTTTCACTATTTGGATTCCTTGTATGTCTTTTTTGTTTGTTTATTTGTTTGTTTTAAATTTATTTATTTGTGCATACACAACTAGGGTACAGGCCAGAGGCTCAGGGGCAGTGAGAGTCTTCACCAGAGACAGAGTGGAGAACAGAACAGGCAGATCGACGAAGTACACTGCTGAGGGGAGCAGCGGGCAGGTCAGGAGAGGTCTGACCATGTGGTCACCTCCGGGGCAGGCGGGAATCGAACTCATGTGGAAGCGGCTTTAGATTCTCAGTGCTGTGCTTTAACCTGCTGCACCAACAGGGAGGGTCTGTGTGTTTTTTCTTGTCTTATTGCTCTGGCTAGAACTTCCAATGTTATGTTAAAGAGCAGTGGCAATAGTGGACATCCTTGTCTTGTTCCTGAACTCAAAGGAAAGGCTTTCAGCTTTCTCCATTGAGTATAATATTGGCTGTGGGTTAGTCATATATGGCTTTTATCATGTTGAGTTATGTTCCTTCTATTCCAAGGATTTTGAGGGCCTTGAACATAAATGGGTATTGAACTTTGTCAAATGCCTTCTCCGCATCTATTGATATGATTATGTGGTTTTATTTTTCTGTCGGTTGATGTGATGGATTACATTAATTGATTTTCTGATGTTGAACCATCCTTGTGCTCCTGGGCTAAAGCCCACTTGGTCATGGTGTATTATTCTTTTAATGCATTGTTGGATTCTGTTAGCTAAGATTTTGTTGAGGATTTTTGCACCCATGTTCTTGAGGGAGACTGGTCTGAAATTTTCTTTTTTATGTGTTTTTTTTGTTAGGTTTTGGTATTTGTGTGATGTTGGCTTCATAGAAAGTATGTGGTAGTTTTCCTTCTATTTTGATTTTTTGGATGATTCTGTATAGAATAGGCACTAGTTATTTTCTGAATATTTGGTAAAATTCATTTGTAAATCCATCTGGTCATGGGCTTTTATTTTTAGGGAGGGTTTTGATTACTTCTTCAATATCCTTGCTTGTAATTGGCCTATTTAGTTGTTCTATTTCTTCTTTATTTAGCTTTGGGTGGTTGTAGCTGAATTTGTCCATTTCAGCTAATTTGTCAAACTTGTTTGCATATAGTTGTTCATAATATTCTCTGATTAATCTTTTGATTTCTGCTGGATCTGTGGTGATTTCTCCTCTTTTGTTTATGATTCTGTTTATTTGTTCTTTCTCTTGTTTTTTCTTTGTGAGCATGGCTAGTGACCTGTCTATCTTGTTTATTTTTTCAAAGAACCAACTTTTGGTTTCACTGATTTTTTGGAATGTTTTTCTAATATCCATGTCATTTATTTCTGATTTTACTTTTATTTTTTCCTGGCTTCTACTGGCTTTTGAGTTACGTTGTTCTTTTTCCAGTTCTTTAAGGTGGGACATTAGGTTGTTTCTTAGAGTTATTTCTTGTTTCTTTATATAAACCTGTATTGCCATATATTTTCCTCAACAGGACTTGTGTCATCATTGTTGTTCTTCTCCAGGTACTATTTAATTTCTTCTTTAATTTCCTCATTGGTCTGGTGGTCCTCCAGTAGTGTGGGTTTCGATCTCTATGTGGTAGGTGGGTTTCTTATCTTCCTGATATGGTTTATTTCTAGTTTGATTCCTTCATGGTCAGAGAAAATAGTTGATATGATTCGATTCTGATCTTAGTATATCTATTGGTATTTATCTTGCGACCTAGTATGTGGTCAATCCTAGAGAATGATCCATGTGGATTTGAGAAAAATGTGTACTTAGATTTTTTGGGGTGCAGTATTCTATAGATGTCTGTTAGACCCATGTTGTCCAGGTCCTTTTTAAGAGCTTTAGTGTCTTTGCTTATATTTTGTCTTATTGACCTGTCCATTGTGGAGAGTGGCATGTTGAAGTCTTCTACTATACATGTATTTTCTCTGATATATGTTTTCATAGATGACATTAGTTTCTATTTTGGTGTTCCTTCATTTGGCACATATATCTTGATGATTGTTTTGTCTTCTTGTTGTATTGTCCCCTTAATCATAATGTAGTGGCCTTCTGTATCTCTTTTAATCTTTTTAAGTCTATTTTGCCCAAGTATAAGTCTATTTTGCCCAAGTATAGCTGTTTCTGCCTTCCTTTTTTGGCTCACTTGTCCATCCTTTTATTTTCAATCTGTTTTTATCTTTTGAAGTTAGATGTGTTTCCTGAAGACAGGGTTCTGTTTTTTAATTGATTCTGCAACTCTGTGTCTTTTTATTGATGAGTTTAAGCCATTTGTATTTAGAAACAATATTGCTATACTGGCACCTACATTTGCCATTTTGGTCCTTTTGTATTTTGATTCCTTTTTTTTTTTTTTAACTGTTCTTGTTGATTCTTCTGTTGTATTAAAAATATGGACCCCTTCACAAATTTGTGTGTAATCCTTGTGCAGTGGCCATGCTAATCTTCTCTGTATCATTCCAAATTTAGTATATGTGCTGCCAAATAGAGCACCAGACTTTTTTTAAGCTTTAATTATTTATAGAGACAGAACAGGGATACAGGCCAGATGTGCAGGGGTTGTGAGAGGATTTAGCAGAGACAGAGTGAGGAGCAAAACAGGCAGATTGATGAGATACAGTGCTGAGGAGAGCAGTGGATGAGACAACAAATGTCTCCTGCAACAGGAGAGGTCTGTAGTGAGATCTGCTGTGCCATGTGGATCACCTCCTACCTGGATCAAACTCACATTCAAGAGGCTGTGGCCAGATTGTAGTGTTTTGCCTTAACCCTATAAGCCACCAAGGAGTGCAAGAATTTTTAGCAGATTTTTAATAAACAACTAATAAATACAAGCAGAGGGAATTCTGTAGTAAATCTTCTTATACCAAAATAATGCCAAAACCAATGAAAGACAGTCAAAGATAGGAAAACTTATACTAATACCCCTGATGAATATTGATACCAAAAAAACTCTCCAAAATACCAGGAAGTGAAATTGAACACAGATTATGATCGTGATCAAAGGGATTTTCACCCAGGAATACAAGGATGGCTTAATGTGTAAATCAATAATATTACATCAATCAAAGATAAAAATCTTAAGACAATATCATGAGCAGAGAAAGCCTATGATAAAGTTCAATACCTATATATGCTAAAGAAAAAATCCAAGGTAAGATAGGAATAGAAGAATGTACCTCAAAATAATAAAGACTATATATCTCAAAACTATACCGAATATAACACTTAATGGTGAAAAACTGTAAGCTTTCCATTTAAGACCAGAAATAAAAGTGCTCAGTCTTACCACTTTTGTCTAATTTGGCATTAAATGTTTTAGCTAGAGAAAACAGAAATCAGGATCCAGGTTGTAAATGAATATGGAAAAAAATTGTTCTTTGAAAACTATATGATAAAATATATAGAAAACAATAAAGAAGTCATTGAAAGCTATTAGAAACAAGAATACAAGTCGCAGGGTTACAAAATCAACATACAAAAACATGTCATGATTTTTATACAATGTATGAGAAGAAAAAGAAATTAAGAAAATAATTCCATTCTCAACCACTTATAACAAAGTGAAATACTTAGTAAAATACCTAACCAAGGAGATGAAGGGATTATACAGTGAAAAGTACAAAACATTATTAAAGGATATAGGCGATGACATAAGGAAAAACATTTCACATTCTTCTATGTTGTACATGACATAAGAAGATAAGAAAACTTTCCATTCTCTTGCCAGGGAAAATCAGTATAAACAAAATGACTATTCTATCTAAAATAATATATAAATTTAATACAATTGCCATTAAAATTCCAACAACATTCTTCAAAGAAATTGATCAATATTATTAAAATTTATATGAAATGATAAAATGCTTCAAATAGCAAAAAAAAAAAAAAATCGTTAGTAAAAAGGAGATAGAAGTTTCATGTTACCTGATCTAAAACTTGAATATAAAGAAAGCAACAACTGGCACTGGTGTAAAAATAAACATGGATTAGTGGAAGAAAATAAAATTCCCAGAAATAAATTCATTTATAAGTCTTAAATCATGATAAAGAAGCCCTGGCCATGCAAATAAGTAAGTCTTTTTAAAAAAATAGTATTGGAAAAACTGGACAACCATAGGCGAAAGCATGAAGTTAGGTCACTCTACTCCATACAAAATTTAAATCAAAATGGATGAAAGATTTAGAGGAAAAAAAAACTGCAACAATAAAATATATGGAAGAAAACTGTGGGGATATGTTTCAAGACTTCAGTAATAAAGATGTTCTTCTAGACTCGACTTCTATAGAGAGGAGAAATAAAGATAAACAATTTTCATTACTTCAGTTCAAAAGCTTTTACACAATGAAATAAAATATGAGTAGTTTAAAGACATATTACTGAGTGGTTGAAGAAATGCAGATATTACATAAACATTAAGCAGTTAATACCCAAACTCCACCAAAAATTTTCTTCAAATTAACAATAAAAAAAAACCTAAACAATAAATTGACAGCAAGATTTGAATAGACAGTTTGCCATAGAGGATATCCAGAAGGCCAATGGACATAAGGAAAATGTTTATCATGGCTTTTAATATAGGAAATGGAAGTTAAAATAATTTCAATCTCATCTCACACTCATAAGAATGACATATATTAAAAAGACCCCCAAAGAAGTGCTGGGGCATCTGGAAGGAAAGAGAAGCCCTAAGATGTCATTGGTAGAAATGGAAACTGCAGCAATTTTGGAAAGCAATATATATTTACCTTAAAAAAAAACTAATGAAAATACTATATAACCCAGCAATCCCACTCTTGGGTATTTATCTAAGGGCCACGAGATCATCAAATAAAAAATCACATGCTCCGGCCCTCCCTGGTGGTGCATCGGGTTAAAGCACAGTAATCTGAAGCTGACCTCACCACTTCGCTTCAGAGTGAGTTCGATCCCAGCCCTGGAGTTGATCCACATGGCACAGCAGACCTCTCCTGTCTCGCCTGCTGTGCCCCTCAGCAGTGTACTTCGTCAATCTCCCTGTTCTGCTCTCTGCTCTGTTTCTGGTGAAGCCTCTCACTGCCCCTGCTCCTCTGGCCTGTACTCCAATACTGTATGCATATATACATAAATCTTTAAAAAAATTTTAAATCACATGCCTGTAATTTTTTTTTTGCAGCATTATAAGAGCCATGCCACAGGAACAATCTAAGGTTCCACTGACATAGGACTGGATCAAGAAGATGTGGGACATGCACATAATTACCATAATTGAATCCTACTCAGTCATCAGGAAAGATTAAATGTTGTAATTTAGCAAAATGGAAGAATTTAGAGGAATTTACATGCGGTAATGCAAGTCAAAATAATGAATAAATATTGGATATATACATAGCCGTGAGGGAGAAAGGATTGTAAAAAGGAGGTTGGTGAGAAAAAAGTAGAAGTGAAATATTTGAAGAAAAGAAGATCTACAGGCAGAAGAAACATCATAGCTAAAGACTTAGTAAAGGTAAGAAACAGCACATGTGCAAAATCGGGGGGAATTTAAATACTGAGAAATTTCTATTGAATTTAACTATGCAGAGACCAAGGTGACCTTGATAAAAAATGTTCCAGTGAAGAATTTGAGAGGGGTTTTATTTTGTTTTTCATTTACAGTGGCTAAATAGTATACCATCATGTGACTATATCTAATATATTTTCCATCTTTATTAAGGTATATAAACACCTCATGACATAATACAGTTGTATTATACAATATTTATTTTGTGAAATAATTACTAAAACCAAACTAATTAACTTTCATCACCTCACACAGTTACTTTGGTTAGTGGGGGGGATGGGAAGGAAATTTAGTATCTTTACTCTTAGCAAATTTCCAGTATAAAATACCTTATTAGCTTTTGAAGAGGATGGAACTCTTCTTAACTCTTTTATGAGGCCAATGTTACCCTGATTGCAAATTCAAAAATAATACATCAGAAATAAAGAAAACCACAGACCAATACCTCTGGTGAACATCAAAGCAAAAATCCTTAACAAAACTTCAGCAAGTCACAACTTAAACTACATTTAGAGAATCAAATACCATGTGGTTTATTTCAGGGATGCAATTATGGTCCAATACACAGATTAATTAACATGATACACCATTTTAACAGGAGAAGAACCTCAACAAGAGAGTTACCTCAGATAAAAAATAATTTAATAATATTCAACATTCATTTATGATAAAAACTATCAACAAAATGGATGTAGAAGGAATGCATTTCAATATCATAAAGGCCATATATAACAAACACATGCCAACATCATCCTCACTTGTGAATAATTGAAAGTGTTTCCTCTAAGATCAAGAATAAAAAAGACAAGGATGATCACTCCCATAACTATTATTTGGCATAGTATTGGAAAATCTTAGACCAACTAGATAAATAAAGGAAATAATGAAATAAAACTCTGTTTCCATATGATATAATATATATATATATATACATTAACAATCACAAAGACACCCGTAAAAAAAATGGTATGTTATGAAATAAAGTGTTTAGCTACAAAAATCAATAAACAAAAAACAAAATCTGATGCTTAAGCAAACTGGCAGAAAGAGAAGTCAGGAAAATAATTCCACATACAATTGCATTAAAAAGAATAAAATAACTAGGAATATATTTAACCAAGAAGGTACAAAATCAATACAATGAAAATTATAAAAATTTGATGAAAGATATGGAATACATAAAGTAATGGAAATATATTCCATGCTTATGGATTGGAAGAATTCACTTCATTAAAATGGCTATTACCTAAAGCAATATATTCAATTTTATGCAAATTCCAATAGTAGTCTTCACAAAAATACAATAAAAGAATATAAAATTACTTGGTGCTACAAAAGACTACAACTAGCAAAAATAATCCTGAGAAGCATGTGCAGATATGGAGGTATCATGCTTCCTGACTTCAAACTATACTATAAAGTCAAAATACACAGTACTGGAATAAAAACTGATACACATATAAGTAGAATAGAATAGAGAGAGCCAGATATAAATCTATACATATACAGACAATTATTTTATGACAAAGGAGCTAAAAGCATAAAATGAAGTAAGGAAATTCTTTTCAACAGTGTTGGAAAAACTAAACATCCACTTGTGAAATCATGAAATTTTGAACATTAAGATAATACAAGACTGAAATACTAAACAAGAAAATAAGGGAACTACAGGATGTTTTTTAACAAGATCAATGGAGGAGTATAAAAAAATCTGGAGATAGCTATGGAAATAGGTAAAATATATTGAAGAATTAATCAATAATTCAAAGTGAAATAAAACTTGAGTAAAAGACTTCAATCCATAAAATTGAGAGATGAAATACCTCCTTATAGGCAATACTTCCTTAACATAAGTCTTATAAGTGACTTTGAGGATTCTATACCAATGGAAGGAAAACAAAAGGAAAATAAACAAATTGGATTACATTAAACTAAAGAACTGCTGATCAGCAAAATAACTATTGTGAAAACAAAAAGCTTTTCTATTGAGTGGGAGAAGATATGTGTAAATCATACATCTTACAAAGGGTTAATGTCAGAAATACATTAAAAAAAAAAAAAACAAAACAACCCATAGAACGCAACAACAAAAAACAACCAAGAGTGGGCAGAGGAGTTGAATAGACACTTCTCCAGAGGAGATATACAGATGACCAATATTCACATGAAAAGGTGTTCATCACTTGGTATTAGTGGAGAAATACAAGTCAAAACAGCACTGTGCTATCATCTTGCAACTGTGAGAATGACTGTTGAGGGTGTGGAGAAAATGTAAACTGTATACCATGTATGTGGTTATAAACTGGTGCATGCAATATGGAAAACAGTAGATAGAGTCTTCAAAAAGTTAAAAATAGAAATTCCATATGATTCGGTTATCCTACCCTAGTTATTTATCCAAAGAATATGAAAACAATAATTCTAAGAGAAACATGCACCTCCTTGTTCACTGCAGAATTACTCACAATAGCCAAGAATTGAAAACAACCTACATCCATTGGCAAATGATTGGGTAAAGAGGCTATCTTTAAAATGAAAAGATAACATACTGAATGGGATATATTTGCAACTTTTCCAGCAGATAAGGGGTATATTCAAAATATATAAAGAACACATTAACTTCAACAACAAAATAGTAAACAGTGCAATTAAAAAATGGGCAGAAGATGTGAATAGACACTTCAAGGAGACCAAAGAAACATGACAAGGTTTTCATCATTTCTTTTTAGGAGGATATAAAATCAAAACCAAAAATGTACCACTTCACACCCATGAGAATGGTTATTATATAAAAGATAAGAAACAAGATTTGGCATGGATATGGATAGAACGGAACTTTTACGTAAGTATCATGTGATGTGATTGAACTATTCCACTGCTGGATATTTACCCAAAAGAACATAAAAACACTAATTTGAAGAGCTATATGCAGTCCCATATTGATCACAGCATAATAAGCAAGAGTTGGAAACAACCTAATGTGTTGAGGAATTCTTGTCTTCTGCCACAAAACTTGAAGACCTGACCACAAAAAATGAATTTTAGAGTTTACTTAGCGGTATCAGTAATAGGAAGAAGCACCTGAATAGGTACCATCTGAATAGATACCACTGAAATGATAGTTTCTAGGGTCTTCATTTTATATAGCTTACTAAGAGGCCTTTATCTGTTGAATATAGGAGCACAGAAGCAGCTTGCTAAAGATTAATACACCATCAGCTAATATGTGTGAGGCTCACAGCCTCACACATATTAGCTGATGGTGTCTCACTAAGATTCACTAAGCTGAATCTGTCTCACTAAGAGTTAATTTGGGTTCTATTCAATGCTACTGCTCAGTGCACTATCTGTGTAAACACACA
This sequence comes from Condylura cristata, assembly GCF_000260355.1. Taxonomy (NCBI): domain Eukaryota; kingdom Metazoa; phylum Chordata; class Mammalia; order Eulipotyphla; family Talpidae; genus Condylura; species Condylura cristata. Next base: position 43,822,000 of record NW_004567118.1, on the reverse strand, counting down.
TACATACAGATATGTATATATATATGTGTATATACATATATGAAATTCTGCCATTTGTAACAAACTGGATGAACCTAGAGGGTGTACTACTAAGTAAGATAAAACTAGATGGAGAAAAATAAACACCCTATTTCACTCAATTGTGATAATGAAATAAAATGAACAAATGAAATGAAGAAAAAAAAAAACTCTTAAACTGTGAGAATAAAATAGGGGTTACCAGAAGGGAAATGGGTAGAGTAGTGGGTTGCTTATGTAAAACAGGTCAACTCTATAGTGATGGAGGAAATGAAAATTAAACATTATATATGTTTACAGTGCAAGGAGAGAGGCACCACCGAACCCCCAAACCTGCCTAATCTAAATAGGTTCTGCCATCTGCTACATCAAGACAAGACATATAAGACCTTTAATGGAAAGGAACTTCAATATTAATGTGCAATACAGAAAAGACAAAGAATATAGTTTCTAAATTACCCATCCCCTTATGGGTAAAAGTCTACCCAAAAGGGATTGGCCCAAAGCAAGGCCTGAAAGCGCATCACAAGCCTAAAGCACCTTCGAATGGGAACCCATAAGAATGGTCAGAAATGGCCTTTCAAATCTGGGAGGAAAAGAGCAAACTCAAAATCAAGATAAATGCTGCTATAGTTAAACTCCCTGCTCCATGTGTCTCCCTCAGGTCTTCTTCTGGTTTTCCATCCTGCTTTCTTCTTCTTCAGACTCCTCTCCAGATTCATCTCCTCTCTGCTTAGCTGCACCCACCTTCTGGGTGGGGCAGGAAACCTGGAAACTTACATATTCCTGGGTGGACCCTGTTGCATATACATATTACATATACATATGTTGATTATACTGCTGTTCATCTGAAACCTTATCTTATACACCAATTACTAGACTGAAATATTTAATTATATTTTTCATAATAATTTACTTTGTAAAACATAACTTTTCCTACACAATCATGAAAACAGGTAGAAAAAGGATGGAATGAATGGGATTTTATTCTTATGAGTACAAACATAACAATATAAAGTGTCAGCTGCCGTATGACCGTGTGAGTGACTCATAAGATACTTCAGATCCAGGTGTTTGACTTCTGTTGTTATTGCCATATACTAAATTGCCATATACTAAGTTTTCCAGTTTTCTGAATTAATTTTACACCGAATGATCAAAAAGAGAATGGAAACCCACCTTTATAATAACTTGTTAATATTTGAGTCACCTTTCTTGACTTCAAGTTTTAAAATTCTATTTTCACCAGGATTTTAATGGAGTGGAATGTGTCAACAGTCATACACAGCTGAGACAGTAAAAGAGAAATGAAACGTGTACTTCTGTATTTCAATAGCATTTTTTTTTCCTCTCAAACCCAAAAGATTTATCAACTAGCAGTTATTTTTAGTGGGGCTAACAATTTAATCCTACAGTCCCGGAAGCATCCAATCTCTCTGGCTTCCCAGAAAAGAGGCAATCATGCGCCTGCGCAGACCTTCTCTCTTTCTCCACCTCCTCTTCCAGGGGCGGGCCAAGAGGACTGTGATCGGGGCGCGTTTAGATGACGCCACTAGGCACGTGTTCAGGTCGCCCGTGGTAACCCCGAGTCCGCGGAAGTGGAGACCGATGGCCAGGCGGCTGATACAGGTAACCAGTGAGCTAGTGGTTGGGTTGCTGCCTTCCTCTTCTTTTGCGCAGGGGTGGAGTCGGGTACTGTAGCTTCGCGTTCTCCAGGCGATCGGGGGCTCTTTATCAAATCCAGGACCGCAGAGAACGCTTGCCCTTGTCAGTCCTCCAGGAATCCTGAGACTGATCCCATCAATCCCGGGACCGGGCTAAGCGGCCACTTCTGTCGGGTTGTCAGTGGGTGGTTACTTTTCTCTCCTGGGGGCCACAGACCCTTGCTCAGCTTGGAGTTGCTGCCTCCTTTCTCGCTTGCTTTCCGGCCCCCCTCACCTGCCCGGTTTGCTCCCAGCCCCAGTCTGTTTAAAGAGACAGAATTCTTACATATTCTGTTCATTCTCGAGAGCTGTGAAACCCATCCACCTCCTTTACCCAGAGAATCCTTACTGAGAGCGCCAAGTTTTGAGAGTCGTCAGTCTGGAGTTTTGTTCATTAACGCTTTAGGGGCGTGGGGGGAGGTATTAAGGGATTGCCGCTGCAATGTGAGACTGTTGTCATAAGAAATGATCCACATGGATCCAGTGAAAACTGTTGAGATGAAAGTTACAGAATTTCATTATAACGCACCTTGACCATGTATTTATTTTAGATTCTAGCAATGATGATACTTTGTATCTTACAAAGGCAGCTATCAAAATAAATAAGCAACGAAATCCTTTAAAATTAACGCTGGAATACAAGTCATAACCAACGAGAATAGATATGAGAGGAGAAACAGGATTCATACATTTTTTATCTTATTTAGGTTTGATTTTGTACTTTTTGTGTGTTTAATTTTTGAATACCCTATCAATGACCTTGTTAATTAGATTGGTAATATTTGATTCTTCGAATATGTGGGAGCCATAATAGAGAAAGGAATTATAGTAGTTTCTCATTGTTGATTCTCTTATATATTCCTGGCCTATTGTTTGTTTTCTTCTCAACTCATACAACCTTGTTAATTAGGAATTAATATCCCCAGTTTACAGAGAAGGAAACTTAAGACTCAGTTTTGTGACACTAACTTGACAAACATTCACAGTAAATAAATAGCAGAACTAGGTTTTAAATTTAGGTCTGTGTATGATTTCAAAGCCTGTATTTCTTTTTCTTTAAAAACCACTATTAGTAAATTCCAGGCTTTTTACTATTGTCACACACAATTTTATGAGTTTCTTTACTCATCTGTTCAAATGATTTAACACTTTCTAATATTTTTAGTATTAAGTTCTATCATAAATCTTGAATGAAAGCACCCAGAAAGCTTAATTTATCATCACCCTACACACACCAGCACATAAATTCTCCTCCCCCTCCTCCTCATCTTTTAAAAATGAGATAAATGGCAGAAAAGATTGCTCAGTCTAACCCTTATGTTTCAATCCCTCAAGGAATGAGTGATTTTGGATAGTTGATTTTTACCTCTCTAAAAATAAAAATCATTTCGATTGTTTTGGGTGGAATTTTTTTAAAGGTGCTAAGTAATTCTTCTTTTGTTAAACACCAACTCTCCTGAACAGATCTTAAGGTTCCTCTGTGTCTCAGAGTAGTCATTATGAATATAATTAATTTTTGTATGGTTTTTAATATGTTGATTTTATTATGTTTGACCTCCAGAGATTGCTTTGCATTTTGGGTTTGCCTGTATTTTTTGTAGTACACTCCTCACTATCATCAAGGGATAGCAAACTATAGTGATTAAGTGATTAAAAGGGTCAGTGCATTTTCAGGATTCAGAACCTAGTTCTGTCTTTCTGCTAGTTACTAGCAGCACAATGAACCAGGGTTTGGAAGTTGATCCTTTACACCTTAGTTTTCTCATTTATGAAATAGGAATTCTAAGAGTACTCAGAAATATGTTGTGAGGGTAAAATGTATTAATATACGTAAAGAACGTAGAACAAACCAGGCATATTATAAGAATCATAAAAGTATTTCTTAATATTATTATCCTGGTTTGGCCTTAGGTTCTTTGAGAATTGCGTTCTAGTTCTTTGAAAATTCTTTGTTATTCCTTGAATGATATTTAATATATAGTATTTATGAGTTTACTAGAGAATTAAATTATCCCAGCTTGAATCCCTTAATCTAAGACATTCTGGGAAAATGTTAATTTATTAAATTCACTTTCATTATGTCTTTGTAATGCAATATGTGTTTTTTTGGGGTGTTTTGAGTGGAGATTTCAAATATTTCACTTTATTATATGTATCAAAGTAAAGTACTTAATTTCTGTTTTGAATTTTGGAGATATGTTTAAATTATGACTGTACATGGGAACCCTCTTTACTTTTTAATTCAATCCCAGTTGTTTACATGTCCATTTATGAATACATTATATTCATTTTATCATGATTCGATATGGACAAGTATTTCCTTAGAAAACTTACCACTATGCATTGTCCGCATATAAAGTTATCTCCTCAATGTAGTTTTCTTTCCTTCTTCAAGAGAAAACAAAACAACAAAGTGAGCTAAGGAAATTTGCATGTTATGTGCCCATTTGCAGGCATGTTAACCAAGGCCATCTAAAAGTTGGTGTTGACTCCTTTGGTGTCCATAGTTAAGAACTGGGGAATAAGTGATCCATATTTTATTTTTGACACTCATCTTAAACTTCTTATTGAAAACAAAGGCTCTCTCTCTCTCTCTCTCTCTATCTATATATATATATATATATATATATATATATTTTTTAAGATTTATCTATTTATTCATACAGAACTGGGGCACAGGCCAGAGATGCGGAGGGTGAGAGAGTTCAGCAGGGACAGAGGGGGGAGCAGAACAGAAAGATCAATGAAGTACACTGCTGAGGGGAGCAGCGGGCGGGTCAGGAGAGGTCTGCCTTGCCATGTGGATCTCCTCTGGGGCAGGCAGGAATAGAACTCATGCGGAAGTGGCTTAAGCTTCTTAGTGCAGTGCTTTAACCTGCTGCACCACCAGGGAGGGCCAAAAGCTATAATTTTAAAAGATTTTTTATTGTGATAAATTATACATAACAAAATTTATTATTAACCATTTTAAGTTTATAACTCATTAGCTTTAAGCACACTTAGAATGTTTAAGTAATACCATTGTAAATTTCCAGAATGTCTTTATCATCCTAAATCGAAGTTGTACCCATTAGACAATAACTTCCGGTTCTCTGCACCATACCCCCACCCTACCTAAGCCCTAGTAATCTTTAGTCTACTTTCTTTATCTATGAATTTTGCCTATTCTAGATACCTTATATAAGTGGAATCATTTATTATTTAGTCTTTGTATCAGAATTTCAGTTTCATCACCTTATGACTAATAATATTTTATTGTATGCATACACCATATACTTCTGGTGTGTATTGAATTATTTATTTTTATAATTTCATTTCATGTGCTATGAACTTAGTATTTGGTGATTTGATTTGACTGTGAGCCGCTAAAGGGACAGATGGTAGCAACTGACATAACATGGTTATGAATTATAGACAAAATAACTTATATAAAATGTTAAAGTGGTTATGGATCTTACATTTAGGCTGCTATTGTTTTTCATCTAATATTTAATCTAAGACCAGTAAGGAAAACAATAATGATAGTAATTTAGTATGTCTTAGATGTGTGCTGTCCTGTGTACTATAAGATGTTTAGCTTCCTAGTCTCTGCTTACAGATCAATCGCTGGTCCCTCTAGTTGTGACAGCCAAAAGTATCTCCAGAAATTGACAATTGTACTCTAAAGGGCAAGTTTTCTCCAGTTGGAACCACTACCCTGAAATCAGAAGGATTAGATTGATTGGAAGAAATAAAAAAGCCAAAGACCGAATCTCAACAAAAAAAAGTAAAAATCATTGGCAAGTAAGCAAGAGAAAGAGCAGGAAGAATAGAAGGTCGTATTCTAGGTTAGAATATGAAAATTAAATATTTCAGAGGTGAAGGTGTTTTGGGTAAGGAAGATGTCACAAATGTATCATTGGTTTTCTAAGTGGAATTCAGGCAAAGGTTATTGGCACTGAGTCGGTAATTTTAGAAAAGGGAGAAAATAGCTAGTGTAAGTTATAGAAATAATTGGAAAAGCAATTGTGTGTAGCCTAAGAATTGAATTGGATTCGTTCAATTTCAATTTCTGAATTGAAACCAGAAATAAGGCTTTCTGAATGTTCTCTCCTCACTCATCTGTTAAGCTTCTTCTTTGTCAGCTATTTTTGACCTTATCAATTCATTACATCACTCTTGTAGTATTTCAAAAAAGTCTTGGAAATTATCTGGCTTGTTTTTTTTTTATATAGTATTTTTTAAGTGAACAGTTTTTGTTGTTCTTTCTTTTTCAATGTTTTCTTGATCTGATTTTGTGGTTCTTTACTGCTTTTCAAAGTGTCATAGATCTGTGCTGTCACCTAATTTCAGACTGTTCCTTTTGCTTTTGAGTATCTCATTATGAAGTCTGCTCTCTTTGGTAGAATAAATGTCAACATGCCCTTACATCTCAAATGCTTAGATGTGTTCTTCTTTTCCCCTGCCTTTCCCCCCATTCTGTTCTTTTTTGCTCTTTGTCATTGTATATTTATTTTAACATAACAGATAATTAAATATATATGCAGTGTTGGTTGAGAACGAATTACATTCTGTAAAATGGACGATAATGACATGTAGATTATATTTTTAAATATTCTTTACTATGTTCGATAAAGTCATACTTCCAGGGGAGCTTGTTTTTTTTTTTTTTTT
>NW_004567118.1:43795510-43814119 GCF_000260355.1 Condylura cristata | reverse complement strand
CATGGACTTCAACTGTTGTTTATAGTTAATTTTTTATTCAGAATATGGCCTAATGTCTTTACTAATAAAGATGTTTCTGGTTCTGAAACATACAGTATATGTTGTGTTTAACAATTTTCTTACTATGCTTTAAAGAAATAATATTGTTACACTACAGTTATGCACAAATTGTTAATGTTATGCAGTGTTTATAACATTTAATTAGCTTCTGGCCAATATTTTTAAAATATCCTTAGGTTCCTTTCATTTCAGAATAGCTCTATATTCATTGTCTAGATTACTTTTTTTTCTTTAAGCAGTATCAACGTTTCAAAGGAAAAAAGAACCTGACTTATATTTTAAATATCCTAGTTAACTTTAACATATCTCCAAATTGTCAGTTAAATGTTCAGATTCCAAAGGTATCTGAGCACCTAAAGATCTTCTAATGATATTTAAGCTAAATCAAATTTTCTTATTTTCTTATCATACTCCCATTACTTCTCAATTTCCAGAAATTAGGTGAAATATCTTTTCTTAGCAAGGATGAACTGAATACACATCCAGTTCACCATTTAACACCTGATGCTGGCAGTACATTTTAAATATCTATGAGATGAATTTGAATTTACAGAGAAGGGGGTACCAATTTGTAGTGTATAAATTCTGCAGCTATCTAAAAACAGAGAAACCTGTGTTACAGAATTATTCCTACAAAAGACTAGATTGTAAAAATGAGTTCTGAATGGTCCTGATTTTTTAGAGAAACTTTGAGTAATACTTGACCTGGTTTTGCCTTTAGATTCAGTACTGTTTGCTGACTTCATCTGTCCAAATGTAGCCTTGTGAAAACCACCAAATATGTTGCTACAGGGACGGAGGTTGCCTATCTTGATTTCCTGCTAAAGGAAATGTAGTTCACTAAGACAGGAACAGAGGGACCTCTTGCCCTTCCTACACCCTTCCTGTGGAAGGAAGTACAGCTTTCTATAGAGGACAGAAAAACTGTCAATGAAGGGGAGCTGTGGGGTCAGGTAGAGGACAAGAATGGGGGGAGGGATAGGAATATCCCTAGAATTGCCAAGAAGGGATAAGTTTATCATTTACTACAAGTTATGGGAAGTTACTGAAGATACTGAACAACAAGATTCCTGCATAAGAAGCCCTACAGCTAGCTAGTGGTTAGAGTATTTGTCAGTAGAGCCATTTTTTAGCATCACTGAACTCCACAGTGGATCCTAAATAGTGCTGTCAGGAGATGAGAATTGGATTAAACCAATGGTTCTAAAAGTCCAGTATCACTTGGAATTTGTTAGAAATGCAGATTTGGGGGGGCTAGTAGTCTATGTTTTAACAGAATCTTCAAACTATTCTTAATACACATCAAGTTTGAAAATCTCTGGCTCAGGCAATTCTAAGTGATTTAGAACCACTTCGCTACTTTGTGATGGCAAAGATGCAGTGCTGAGAAGGCAAAGAGCAGCCTGTAATCTTTTTACAGGGATGGCTTTCTCTTTCTGAATTATATTTCAAGTGAAAGACAAAAGTGATACTAGTATCTTCACTGAAAGTACCAGTAACAGTAACACTTTTTGTGGGTGAATATCCCTTGTTCATAGTTGCATTTTACACCAAAGTTTAAATTCTGCCAGCCCTAATAATAAAAGAGAGATTTACTTGCCTCTTTTTTTTTTTTTTTTTAGATTTATTTATTTGTGCATACAGTACTGGGGTACAGGCCAGAGGCTCAGGGGAAGTGAGAGGCTTCACCAGAGACAGAGTAGGGAGCTGAACAGGCAGATCGAGGAAGTACACTGCTGAGGGGAGCAGCGGGTGGGTCAGGAGAGGTCTGCCACACCATGTGGTCACCTCCGGGGCAGGCGGGAATCGAACTCATGCGGAAGTGGCTTTAGATTCTCAGTGCAGTGCTTTAACCCGCTGCGCCACCAGGGAGGGCCCTACTTGCCTCTTTTTTAATTTTAAATATCTATCCATTGATTTTTTGGGGATGCAGGAGGCTACATATATTCAGTAATCCATGAGAATCCTGTTTTGAGTGCTTTGTGATAGTAAGAGCCAGTCACATAACTTAAGTGGTTCAGAAACATCTTATGGTTATCTGAGCATCTTACCTAAAATATGGAGTATTGGTCCTTAAATATGATTTAGTGTATCTGGTGTAGTGCCCCAGGATCTGCATTTTAGCAGCCTGACCTTCTCATTTGATTCTAGTGCTTGTGATCTTTAGAGCACACCTTGAAAAACACTGTGCTAGATCTCTGAGTGGAGATTTATCCACTTGTGGATTCTAAGATTCTTGACTTTGAGAATATCTAAGATTCTTGACTTTCACAGATTGACTCTTAGTTACTAAATGAAGCTACCTGAATATTTTACATTTTTTTGGGGGGGGGTAATTACACTGAGAAGCTTAGGATAAAATTCTTTGAGTGAAGACTACGTTGGTAATATAAAACAAACTCAATTAGACTTTAAAATATTGTAATTCTATAATTAATCTTTTCTCAACTTTTAGGAAGCCTATCTTTACAATTTTGGTCTACATGTAAAAATTCACACAGTAATACAATAAATTCACTTGAGAAAACTCTGGGGAAGTGTATTTTGTACAGTTTCCCATGTGCTATAAACCTGAAAGGCTGATACAATACTGTATCAATGAGTACCCTAAGTTTACTGATAATAGGAGTAAGAGTAGAGTAATATAAAATGGTTCATAATTTATTTATAATTTTCTTCCTGCATGGAATTGTAAACATTAGTTACATATAGCTTTCAAAAAGGTAATTGCCAAATAAGATTAGAGGCAAGTTGTTCTTCTCTCTCTCTCTCTCTCTCTCTCTCTCTCTCTCTCTCTCTCCTTTCTTCTCTCTCTCTGTGTCCCCCCTGTATTCCCTCCCACCCCCCTTTGGCAACCTCTAGTTGCTGTCTTTATGCCTCACTGCTCCAGAATCCATTTGGGGCTTTTAAAATGGAAAAGAATAGAAGCAGTGGCCACTTGTCATTTTAACTACTTCAGATGGGTAACTCCTAACAGAAGTAGTTGTTTCATCTTTGCAATTGGAAACCCTCTTTGCAATTGGAAAGGGGATTTTTTTTTAAAGGTAATTAAATATTTTAGTATTTAACTGTGGTCCATCAAGAAAGGGGGTAAGATCCTTTAAGAAAGCTGTTTCAAATCACTCACATTACCAGTATTTTAATATGAAAGCTATCATGTTTCCTTTGGAGGAGAGGAACAAATATAATATAGGGACAAGACTCTCTCAATCCTGGAGTCACTATTTTAAAAATGATCCCTTTGTGGCCTTTCAGGATAGGTATTGGTAGGAAGGAAGCAGAGTCCAAGAAGCCTGCCTACTACTTATCAGATTTTTGGCCTTCTGCCAAGGTTAGCTATTCCACCAATAGAGTACTGCAGGAGCACCTGGACTGTACCACATGATGTCCAAAACTTATGAGGACCTAGCATTGCTATTTCACATGTTTCCCTCATAGAGCCTGTTGCCCACCAATTTCCTCTACCTTCCACTCTAATATTCTCCTCAAATACTTTCTCCAACTAAGTGCCAGCCTGTTGCGCTTATTGAACATGGATGTTTTTTTATGGAGTAGTCCTTAATTTTGCTGAGAAATGGTATTCTCAAAACTTTAATTTCCCTGACTCTTTTTAAGGTATAAATACAGATATGTTATCAAACTAAGCTGATTTTTATAATCCATGTTTTCTTGTGTTGTAGATGAGATGTTTTAAAGTAATACATAAACATCTTTTGACTTTTAATAGTTATATCTATTTTAACATATGGTAGGAAAACGTAAATTAGCAAATTAAATCCAACGATTTCATGAGTATTATAAGAAAGTGAGCTAATAATAAAATGAAGAAAAACATTTAGAAAATACTAATGCAAATAGTGAGAGGATGGCAAATTACTAAAGGGGGGTACACAAATGAGTGAGATTTGGGAAGTGCTGTTTGAAATACTTATGGTTGATAATACCTTTTGAAATGGACTTTATCATAATAGACAAAATAAATTATAAAATCAAAATGCTATACCATGATGGAAGTAGATGTATACTTAGTATAGAATAACTCCTTGATAATAACACTTATATATTCTTATTGAGTCTTTTGTTCCAAATTATGTAAGGTTTCCTGTCTTCTGTAGGACACTTGTGAGAAAACCACCGTAAAACTTTGTTTCAGTGGTTTGCTGTTCCTTTTGTGGTTTTTTTCTTTTCTTTTCTTGTTGTTGTTTGTTTTTAAAGATTTATTTATTTATGCATACAGAACCGGGGTACAGGCCAGAGGTGCAGGGGCGGTGAGAGGATTCACCTGAGACAGACTGGGAGCAGAACAGACCATTGAGGAAGTACACTGTGAGAGGAGCAACAGGAGAGTCAGGAGAGGTCTGCCATGCCTTTGTGGGTCACCTCTGGGATCAAACTCTTGCTGAAGTAGCTTTAGCTTCTTCGTGCTGTGTTTTACCTGCTGCGCCACCAGGGAGGGTCTTTTTTTTTTTTTTTCCCCTTCCTCTTTGAAATATAGCAGCTTTCTTGAAATACAATTCACATACCACGATACTCACCCCTTTAAAATGTACAATTCACCCTGTTAGTGCAATGGGTTAGGACACAGTACTGCAAATGAGCTGCAGCCGCTTCAGTGAGAGTTTAATTCTCAACCCCAGGTGGTGATCTACATGGTGTGGCAGACCTCTCCTGAGGCGCCCGCCGCTGCTCCACTCAACAGTGTACTTCATAAATCTGTCCTGCACCCCACTCTGTCTCTGATGAATACTCTGATAGCCTGTGCACATCTGGCCTGTACCACAGTTCTATGTGTCTAAATAAATAATAACTATTTAAAACTAATGTACAATTCAGTGGTTTTGGGTATGTTAACAGGGTTGTACGACCATCACTATTTAGCATATTTTTATCATACCAAAAAGAATTCCTGTATCTGTCAACAGTCACTTCTCTCCCCCAGTGTATGGTACTACTTATCTCCTTACTACATGTGGCATGGGATGAAAAAACATTACTCAGAGTCCATGTGCAGAACAATGAGAAGCCTAGCAGGACTGCTCTGTGAAGGTGTAGCCCAGCTCCAAGGTAGTCTCATTTTTATTTAGAATCAAACAGAATACTAAAAAAAAAAAGACCAAAGAAGCAAGCAGGCAAACAGGGAATGCACAATATGTAGGAGAAGTATAACCAGTTGGCTCCAGCCAGGGCTGGAAAATCAGGGAGAGATAATACCTATTACTGTTTTCAACATGTGTAGAGTAGATCTTCATACCAGGACTCTTGCCCTAAGAATTGCTCTAAGAGTTTCTTTATCTCGAAGTTTCTCTGTTCATATTCTGAGTGAAAGGTAGAGAGTAGTTAAGGCACAAAATAATCAAGGCAAAGATGCAGAATAGAAGAGGCACATATTAATCCAAGTTACCACAACTACTTCTATCACTGCAGATTTATGTATTCTAACCAGTTCATATTAATGGAATCCTGTGTGGCCTTCCATATGTCTTCCTTCCATTTGGCATATTTTCAAAACTCAGCTATGCTGTAGAATATATCAGTATTTTATCCTTTTTGATGTGATATTCTATTGTGTGCAAATACTACTTTTGTTTATCCATTCATCATTTGAATATCCTGGTTATTTTGCTGGTTTTTGAAAATAGTCTTTTGAAATAGACTTTTGAAATAGTCTCTGGATGACTGTAGTTGTAAAGAACATACATGTAATGAGTAGGAAGTGGATTTCAAGTCACCTGAGATGACACTGAGATATCTGTATCCATTCTTTTTTTTTTATGCTAGTGAAGCATATAGTCTACAAACTGGAGTTCTACACAGCAGAATGTTCATTATTAATAAGCCTTTTCCACATTACTTCTTTAAAGGCTGATCTTCAACAGTAGTTTCTGTTGAAAGTATTTTTTTTGCATTTCTAGAAGAGAATATCTTAGTAGAAGAGTTGGTATTTATATCTATATTTTCTTTCCCAATTTCTTTATTATTACCCTACTAAACCATGTAAGCACTTCCTATCTAGAGTCTGTTTCAAATATATGAATAATATACATTCATTATATTATTAAATTATATTCTAGTGGAATTTCATAGTGCTTTAGAATTTTTGTTAAAATGAAAATCTCTGGGTGGTCTGATAAAGTCCATATCTTAAAATAGTAAATATTCAGCAAGGTGTTTTTTTTTTTAACTTTAAAGACTTTTATCCACAAAAAAATTCAATAGTTATGGGTTGGTAGTATGCAGAACATTCAGGAAGCACTGCTTGGCATCTGCTGCAGTCAAACCTTAGTTTGATTTTTGTGCTCAAATTCTGCTAAAGAGAGTGACTGAAAGTGAGTGTTATTGGGATTATAAAGATTTTAGACCCATGTCATATGAGAATCAGGTGAAAGAACTGAGGTAGTTCACTTTTTAAACAAAAGACTCAGTATCATGAAACCTTCCTAGCCATTCTTGTCTGTAGATATCTTATCCTTCTGGAATACTACCAAATATATGTTATAAAGCCAACATTATACTTATGCCAAACAAAGGCAATACACACAAAAAACAAAACTACTAAAAAACTTCTCTCTTGAACATTGATGTAAAAACCCTCAATAAAATCCTAGCCAACAGCATCCAACAGTTTGTCAAAAAAGATAATTCACCATGACCAAGTAGGATTTGTTCCAGGGACACAAAGATGGTTCAACATCTGAAAAATCAATTAATATTATCCAACACATCAACAAAAAGAAAAATAACAACCATATGATCATATCAATAGGTGCTGAGAAGACATTCAACAAAATTTGACATCCATTTATGATGAAGACCTTAGAATTCTCAGAATAGAAGGAATATACCTTAACATAATAAAAGTATATATAACAAAACCATAGCAGATATCATTCTATTGGTAAACAACTGAAAGCCTTTCCTTTAAGATCTGGAACATGACAAGCATGCCCTCTCTCACCACTGCTTTTCAATATAATACTGAAACGTCCTAACTAGAGCAATAAGACAAGAGAAAGACATACATAGAATCCAAGTAGGGAAACAAAGAAGTAAAACTATCACTATTTGCAGAGATATGATAATATACATAGAGAACCCTAAAAACTCCACAGAGAAACTAATCAAAATAATCAGCCAGTTTAGTATAGATAAAAAATCAGCCCACAAAGAACTAGATGCAAGCTGAAGAAATTGAAATCAAAAAGACCATCCTTTGAAGCCTCTCTCTCTATATGTATATCAAATGTTTGGTAATAACCCTAACAAAAGAGGTGAAGGTCTTATACAAAGAAAATTATAAAACATTGTTAAAAGAATAGAAGACACAAAGAAATGGAAAGATAACCCCTGCTTGTAGATTGCAATATTCCAATAAAAATTTGAATGACATTCTTCAAAGAAATAGAACCATATTGTTTTTTGATGAAATTTATATGGAACCACAAAAAACCTTGAATAACTAAGCTCTCCTGACTAAAAAGGAGAATGGCAGTATCACACTCCCAGACTTCAAACTATACTACAAACATATAATAATTAAAACTCTATGGCACTGGTACAAAAACAGATACACAGACCAATGGAATCAAATAGATAACTCAGAAATAAACCCACATGTTTATGGACAACTAATCCTTGACAAAAGAGCAAAGAATATGCAAAGGAACAAGGACAGTTTGCTCAATAAATAGTGTTGGGAAAACTGGACTGCTACTTGAAAAAGGATGAAGCTAGCCTACTACCTCACACCATGCACAAAAACCAACTCAGAATGGATAAAAGAAGTAAACATAAGACCTGAAACCATAAAATATGTAGAAAATAGTATCAGCAAAACACTACATGACACCTTTAAAGACACATCTGCCAAACCAAAGACAGTAAAGGAAAAGACTAACAACTGGGATTACATCAAACTAAAAAGTTGTACAGTAAAAGAGACATTAACTAAAACAAAGAGATACCCTACTGATTGTTAGAAAATTTTTGCATTCCATACAACTGATAAGGGACCAATCACAAAGAGGTCAAACTACTCAACAAAAACAAAATAAACAATCCAGTCCACAAATGGGCAGAAGAGCTAAAAGACACTTCCCCAAAGAGAAAATGCAAATGACCAACATGTATATGATAAAATGTTCAGCATCACTTATAATCAGGGAGCTGCAAATCAAAACCATAATGAAATGCCACCTTACACCAATGAGAATGGTATATATTTATAAAAAGCAGGAAATAACTGTGGGTGAGGATGTGAAAAGAAAGGAACTCTCCTACACTGCTGGTGAGAATGCAAACTTGTCCAACCACTATGGAAAGCTTTGTGTGTTTTGAGGGGGTGGTACTCAAACTACTAGAAATGGAGCTTCCATATGTTCCAGCAATTCCACTCCTAGAAATGTACCCAAAGGACACAGAAACAATAATTCAAAGGATGCCTGCCGTCCCCCCCCATGTTTATTGCAGCACTATTTACAATAGGTAACATAGGGAAACAACCCAAGTGCCCCAAAATAGATGACTGAATCCAGAAGATGTGGTATATGTGGAATACTATTTATCAAAAAAGATAAATTCATGCCATTTGCAGCAACATGGATGGAGCTGGAAAGGGTTATGCTCATTGAGATAAGGTTGAAGGAAAGAAAAATATGGGGCAGCTTCACTTATAGGAGGAATATCAGGGAACCAATAAAGAGATCAGGAAAGAAAATGATTAAAAAAAACTAACGGGCAACGGGGGAGTGACATTCTGGGGAGGGAAAGTGATAAAAAATGGGAGAGAAGAACACAAGGAGCTGTGGTAATAGTGCATGAGTGAATTGGCACTGGGAATTTTACAGGGACTACACCCCAGAAGAGAAAGCATACATTGTACAAAAATAAAGAATTTATATATAAAATGACATTATATATATAAATTAGTAAAAGAAATGTAGAAAACATGGTGTCCAACACTGAAATATTTTCATTAATAAAGAAGAATGTTCATGGTGCATAATTGTAAGCATACAAGAAAATCTATGATTTAAAAAAAAGAAGCAAGCCAACCAAGCAAACCACCATGGGCATATGGGCATATTTCTGACAGCTTCTCAAGAAGAGCTTTGGGTAGATACTCAAGACATTTTCTAGAGAAGGTAATGTTATCATGGGAGGGGAGAGGACTTTCAGTGGGATGAGACATGGAGGTAGAAGATAGCAATATTGATGCTCTCATGCTGGTATAGGCCTGGCTAATAAGTGTAAAAAAAAAGCCTTGGGTCTTTTCAAGAAAAAGTTGGGGAAAAGCTTATGGTACATCATATTAAAAAAAGAGGATTATTTTTTAATAGTCATATAATGTGTTGGTGTTTTAAGCTAAGGAACAAAAGAATAGAAACCTTTTTTAAAATTTAAAAAGTTTATAAAGTTAAAAAAATGAAAGAAGTTTCCTTCTAAAAAATGGTGGGAAGAAATTTGAGTGATAGAAGCATATGTCAACAGACTTAAATGTAGTCCTAAAATTTATTTTCTGATTTTCCTTTCATACATACCATTCTACCATATGATTTTACCTTTAACAAATAGCATACAAATGTGTGAAGTGTTTGGTATGCAATTTTATCTAGCTATGCTTTATTCAGTAGCATTTAAATATACCTTCCATTTTGTGTATATGTGTGAGATTTTGTCACTCCTTAAAACACAGGATCTGTAACAGAATGTACCTCGCCTTAGGAAGCAGCAGGACATGGTGGTGTTTAAAAGCATTGGTGAATACTCTAGTGATGACGGGTGATCATGTTTGTATAGGGATATGGCAGTAGTCTTTGACTAGTTAGCGTTTCTTGTCTTTAAGTTTGTGAGATTAGGATTTTTTAAAAAGATCTATTTATTTATGTATCCAAGAACTGGGGTTTAGGCCAGAGGTGCAGGGAGTGAGAGGATTCACTACAGACAGAGCCGGGAACTGAAGAGGCAGATTGATTGAAATACACGGCTGAGTGGAGCAGTGGGTGTTTCATCTCCCTGCTGGGAATCCAACTCATGTACTGGCTGCAGATAGCTTCATAGTGCTGTGCTTTAACCCATTGTGCCACCAGGGAGGGCCTGAGACTAGGATCTAACAATGCACTTCACTGTGATTTAAATGGACATTTTGTATCTAGACTTGGAGTGTGCTTCAGGCGATAGAATATTATAAAAAGAATCCGGAATCAGGCACCAGACAGTTTAAATCTAAATGTCAACTCAGGAATATAATAACTGTAATCTTAGTTATCTTAGTATCTTAATGTCTCTGGTCCTCAGTTTATTCATCTGGAATGGATATAATAGATCTACCTTATTGGGTAGTGAGGAGTAAATGCAATAATGTACTCATTGGGGATGGCCTGTCTCAGAGCAAACACCAAACAGATGTTAGGTGGGTTGCTAATTGTGGTTAGTACAAGGGTATCAAGAATTAACATCACATGCCTTCTCAAAACTTTCTGAATCATCTAGAGGAGTTCTGAATTCCCAAAGGGGAAAAGCGCCTTCCTTACTACCTGGTGGCTCAGGCATTCTAGATTCATGTTGCTTGGGACCACATATTGTAGGGCCTATATTTATAGGGTGGAAATTCTCTGGCATTTTTTCCAAAAGAGTGTCACCAAATATGTTGATTATTCCATAGAAACACTAGAACATAATACTTTACAAAATGTACCAACTTAATGCCATAGGAGAAAACTGGTACATTTGTCGAAAGGGAGATAAAGAAAAGGACAATAAAAAAGGTTTGAGCTACTGATATGATCTTTTATGGGCTTTAGTTCAACCCCCTATGAGTATCATAAAGCTATATTTAATTTTTTTAAAGATTTATTTATTTATGCATACAGAACTGGGGTACACACCAGAGATGAGGAGGGTGAGAAGATTCACCAGAGACAGAGTGGGAGCAGAATAGGCAGATCGTCGAAGTACACTGCTGAGGGGAGCAGCTGGCGGGTCAGGAGGGGTCTGCCATGCCACGTGGGTCTCCTCCGGGGCAGGCAGGGATTGAACTCATGCGGAAGTGGCTTAAGCTTCTCAGTGCTGTGCTTTAACCTGCTGCACCACCAGGGAGGGCCCAAGCTATATTTAATTTTATTTGATTGAAATGTCTATGTAGCCTTTCTTCATACCTATTGACTTTTTCCGAGAAAGGGAATATTAGCCTTGAATTTCATTTTACTAAAACTGCTTCTCAAATTTGTGTGAGCTTCTTCACGCTCTTGTCCTAGTGGTAGGTTGCAGCAGCTCACCCTAATTTTCTTTACTCCCACAATTTTGTTTTTTCCAAGACTAGCTGTCACCTTTCCTTCATGCCTTTGCGGTTCTCTTAAGACTTTTGAGAGTAAAGTATCTTATTGCTAACCTTTATGGGAAAAAAATGAAAAGGACTAACAAATGTAAGCTTATTTAAATATTTGGAGTTCTGATAATTGTAGTTACTAATTAAATGCCAAAATAGATACTAGAAGACATGGTGGGTTTCTAAGCTCATCAAACTTCTTCTGTTTCATGAACTGCTCCCCTATGGCTTCTTCTCCCCCCTGAAATTCCTTTTTAGAACCATGGAGACTGATGAAATCAAGAAAGAACCACAAGAATTCTTCAAGATATCAAGTGTATGGCTTGCATTTCTTAATACCTATGGATAATATGACACTATTTTAAAATGTACCTGGAATTTACACATATACAAACTGCCTTTGAAAGAAGAGTTTATCATTTTTAGTTCCCAAGATGAAGGGGCATGCCACACAGGACCACACATGGAAGCACCAGGGTCAGCCAGGAGGCATAAGGAGTGAAGTAAAATATAGGACACCTCAGAGATATTGTGTGTTCAGTTCCAGAGCATTGCTATAAAGAGATTATCTCAATAAAGCAAGTGACACTTTTTTTATTTTGCTTTCTCAGTGTATATAAAAGTTATATTTACACTATACTGTAATCTCTTAACTGTGCAGTAGCACTGTGTCTAAAAAAAATCAGTGGCACATCTTAACTAAAAATACTTTATGGCTAAAACATGCTAACCATCATCTGAGTCTTATGCAATTTGTCATCATTTTGCTGGTAGAGGCTTTGCCTCCATCATCATGGCTGCTAACTAATCAGGGTAGTGGTTGCTGAAAGTTGGGGTGGCTGTAGCAACTTCTTAAAATAATACAACAGTGAAGCTCCCTTCTTTGATTGACTCTTTCATGGAAGACTTCTCTATAGTACGTGATGCTGTTTGATAGCATTTTATACACAGTAGAATTTCTTTCAAAATTAAAATTAGAGTCAATCTCAGAAACCCTCCTGCTGCTTTGTCAACTGAGTTTATATAATATTCTACATCCTTTGTAGTCATTTCTACAATGTTTATGACATTTTCATCAGGAGTAGATTCAATCTCAAGAAACATTTTCTTTGTTCACCCATAAGAAACAACTCATTTGTTCAAGTTTAATCATGAGATTTTTGCAGTTTGGTCACATCTTCAGGCTCCACTTCTAATTCTAGTTCTTTTGTTCTTTCCATAACATCAGCAGTTACTTTAAAAACAATTGCGGCCCTCCCTGGTGGCGCAGCGGGTTAAAGCACTGCACTAAGAAGCTGAAGCCACTTCTGCATGAGTTCGATTCCCGCCTGCCCCGGAGGTGACCACATGGTGTGGCAGTCCTCTCCTGACCCGCCCACTGCTCCCCTTAGCAGTGTACTTCGTCCATCTGCCTGTTCTGCTCCCCACTCTGTCTCTGGTGAAGCCTCTCACTGCCCCTGAGCCTCTGGCCTGTACCCCAGTTCTGTATGCACAAATAAATTAAAAAAAAAAAAAAAACAATTGCAGTAGTAACATTAAAGGTCACTTATTATAGATCACCATAATATTTATAATAATAATGAAAAACTTGAATATTGTGATAATTACCAAGTGAGCACCTGCTATTGGGAAAAAAAAAATGCTGACAGATTTGCTCACTACAGAGTTGTCATAATCTACAGTTTATAAAAAAGCTTATCTGCAAAGCACAATAAAATGATATGTGCCTGTATTTGTAAGTAGCAAAAATAAGGGAGACTCAGGAGGTTGCTGTATTTTTCAAGCAAGTGGTCTTGGATTCTGGATCAAGTTTGTAAATGTGGATAAAAGGAAATTTGAAGAAATAGAATTTAAATGTTGAAAATTGTTTGGATAGAGTTAAAGAAGAGAGTAAGCTAGATGAGCCCAAACTTCTGCACCCAGTAGAAGGTGATGTTAGTGGAGTTAGTGTATATTAAGGTAATGGTAAGAGATCAGCTGGATGCCCTTAACACCTCCAGAGTCATGCTCCTTGCAGAGCAGTTGAGAACCAGTGCCTTCCACAAAGTATAGTTTGTATGTAAGGAGCTAAGAACAAAAATAGAGGGTAATCATGTAGAAACTTTTATAGTAATTCTTTTTTCCTCTACTGTAGTTTGTTCTGACCAGATTTATGTTGAATAGTTTGTAAAAGTATTGTTCTGTAACTGGGGAAAATGACTAGACCTTCACCACAGGTAGTTCTGAGAAGCATTGCTTTGAGGCAAGTAGCGAACTTAAACATCAGCGCTGGTGATGAGGAATTGAGTCCTTTCCATAGAACGATTAGTTAAGTGCCTGAGTTGTGAGCAAAGGAAAGAGTCCAGAATGAGAAGAGGACTAGTATTGAGCCCTGGAGGATACCCAGTGTTCTCGAGTCAGAGATGTAGTCATTACACATTCCAGGAATCATCAAACATGGTGAGAGGTAAGTCGTGTTAGATGACAGAGTCAAGGACAAGGACTGAGGTCAAGTTAGATTTTGGAGGAATTCATTGTGAATGCTTATACAAGTAACATTTTTAAATAAAGTGGTGTGGTCATATGACAGATTTCAACAGTTAAAGAAATGTGTGATCTTTGAATAGGAGAGGTGTAGACCACTGGAAGGAAAATTTCACCTTCACAAAAGGCAAAAGCTAGGATAATAGCTGTTGGCCTGTTAATCTTGCTTTTGTTTGTTTTTTTCTTCCCCAATAGGAAACCTGACCAAATTTAAAGACTTGCATATGGGAAATTTAATACTGGGCAGAAGAAGCCATGGTGTTCCATAGATGGGTGTAGGAATAGGAAACAGAGGCCAGGGTACTGAACCTGGGTGTTGAGAATGGGAGTAGATTGAAGAGGAATAATCAAGTAATACTGATAACTACTAGCAGGTGAAAAACTGAAGGTGGTTAGAACAGATGGAAAAATCACAGTGGACTCAAAGGAAAAAATACAATATGTGGCTCAAACATTGATTCAATGGGTATAGTCAAAATGAAGTGAGCAGGGCCTCAGAAGTCCTAGTGAGAACATTGACGTAATGGCTCAGAATTGTGACCATGGGTCAAGCATGGGTTTTTCAGCTTCTTAGTTGAACTTCCTTTTATTGATGCTCTGTAAATATGAGTGTTACAGGGCAGGGAGAAAGGGGCACCACTGAACCCCCAACCCTGCCTGCTCTTAATAGGTTCTGCCATCTGCTGCATCAAGACAAAACATATATAAGACTTTAATGAAAAGGAACTTTAATACAGTGAGTATACAATATGGAAGACAAAGGATATAGTTTCTAAATCAAACACCCAGTTACCTATCCCCTCGTGGGTAAAAATCCACACAAAAGCAAGGCCCAAAGCAAGGCCTGAAAGCCCGCCACAAATCTAAAGCACCTTCTGGCTGGGATGGCCAGACAAGTCTGGGAGGAAAAGAGCAAAATCAAAATCAATGTAAATGCTGCCATAGTCAACCTCCCAACTGGTCTCTCATCCACATCTGTTTCAACCAGCACAGGGCCAAGAAACAAGCACGGTTTCTTCACATATCTCTCTCTGCTCCACGTGGCTTCCTCAAGTCTCCTTCTGGCTCTCCATCTTGCTTCCTTCTCCAGAAACATCCTCTCCTCTACTCAGCTCCACCCTCCTTTTGGGTGATGTCGGAAACCTGGAACTTCCCCTTTTTCTGGGGACCATCCTGTTAAAGGGTTACTTAATCTCCAGTCACAGTTAAAAGAAGAATAAAAATACCATTCAAAATCGACTTCACATAAAATGATTTAATTAAATTTATAGTTAATATTTAAAAACACAATCATTATTCATCAAAAATGTGGAAAAGATACAGTATGATGTTTTAGGTGCACTGAGCATTGTAAAACTTGAAACGGGGCCTTAAAACTACATGTTAATCTGCTAGTGACTTCTTATTTTCATTGTGTTGTCTCTTCCTTTAAGTATTAGAAGGATACAAAAGCTGTACTGAGCTGCAGTATCTGTTGTTTGTAGTCACCCTCCCTTCCTTGACCTTTCATGCTCCCTTCCCAGCCCTGATCCCCACCCTCACTGTTGCTGTTGTCTGGCCTGAATTTCTGTTTGGTTTTCTACATGATGTGGATATAAGGTAGCATGGTGTGATTAGTTTCTAGGATTGTAATGCAGTAAAAGCTGTGGAATAGCAACTAAGAATTCTGAGCCATTACATCAATGCTCTCACTAGGACTTCTGAGACCCTACTCACTTCATTTTGATCACACCCACTGAATTGATGTTTGATCCCTGTAACTTGTTTTTGCCTTGAGTCCACTGTGATTTCCAAATTCTGGAGCCCAGCTGCTTGATTTCAAATCTTAGTAATCTTGGATCTATAGCCTATGAGTATCATTTCCTCAACTGTTAAGAGGAGGTTAATAAGAATAAAAGGTATTACAAGAGTTTAGGGGTATATCAGATATACTATAAGTTTTCAATAAATATAAATTATCTCCTCTAACTAGGTATCTAGTGGATGTTTTCACTATTTTTTTTTGTTGGTATGTATTGTTTCTAGTAGTTTATTTTTTTATTTTATAACAGTTTATTTTTACATCATTTTGTACATTTTTTTTCCCATCTCAATTGTAATCCCCGCAGGTTTGCCATCACCATGTCACCCGTGTACCATCACCAAAATCCTGTGTACTTCCCTCCCCCGACCCCCAGTTTTTGATCCCATTCCCACTCCACCCCCGCAAAATGTCTCTGGTATATGGTTGTTCATTATTTTTGTTATTTTCTCGCCTGGTCCATTATACTCCTGCTATGAGTGAAACCATCCAGTATTTTTCTTTCTCTTTCTGGCTTATCTCACTAAGCATGATCTTTTCCAGCTCCATCCAAGTTGCTGCAAAAGACATGTGTTTCTCTTTTTTGGTTGCTGAGTAATATTTTGGGCATTTGGGCTGTTTCCATGATTTTCCAATTGTAAATAAAGCAGCAATAAACATGGGGGTGCAGGTATTTTTTTCAATCAGTGTTTTTGTGTCTTTTGGATAGATACCTAGGAGTGGGATTGCTGGGTCATAGGGAAGCTCCATGTTTAGCAGTTTGCTTTCACTATTTTTAAGTTTTAAGTTTTTACTCAAGCTATTTGCCCTCTGGAGATGGAGAGTTGTCTTGTTCATTGAGTAAGATAACAAAGGCATGGGGAAGATGGAGAAGTAAAAGGGATTACCTAACGATAAAGACAAACTTGATAGAAGAGGCTTATCAAAAGGCCTGTTAAGATTGACTGATTAATCTTTGTTATGCTCCCTTGATATATTTCTAACAGTTTTGACACAGAAGTTACTTTGTAGTTTTAAAAATAAGGTATTTTATATGAAATTTTTAATTGCTGATAGTACAAGGGAAAAAAAAACAAATCAGTGTTAATAAGAAAAATCTCCAATGTAGAAATCAGGTGTTGCAGTTTAGTAGGTAAATAACATTTACAATTACCTTCACTGGTCAGCCTTCCTGGGCAGGCATGACTTCTTGAAAAAGAAACAGAAGTGCATAATATCCTTATCTCTATAACTGTTATGATTTCTCCCAGGAATCTTTTCTGATCACTCTGCTCTAATTTAGTTTAAGTGGTACTCTTTAGAAAACTGAAACACTCTTTACTTTGCAAGCTAGTGGCAATCAAAGGGATACATTCTTTTCTCTTTCAAAATAGAGTGAAATAACTTCCAATGTGATCCTTGCAACCCAATGCCTGCCGATAATGTGAGCATAAACACATTAGGCACCAAAGAGGAACAGCATCTGGATGCTGAGATGTGATGGGGCTAGCCAGAATAAACACAAGCTGCCATCAGGGAAGCTGAATTCCATCACATCACATCATGATGAAGCCTAATTCAGTGTAGTCATACACCGATGTGAATAAAATCAGTTTTTGCTTTCAGTGTTCACATTTTGGACCCCACTTTCTCTCCTCCTTGACTAGCTACAATATATAAATCAAACCACAGCTGACAGTGATTTGCTTTCTTTATGGGGGAAAGGAGTCTTTGACTCTGATTCTGACTTGCCTTCACTGCATTGATCTTCATCACAAGTGCTTTTTATAATTCCCACAATAACATTAACTCCAGTTGTGTTATTTTTTTGGGTGGAGGAGAGCATATGCATATCACAATAGGGGCTTTCATTTCAGGATCACAAATTATATGCAGTCACTCTTATATGCTTCATAAAAGCAGTAAATTATTGAAAGAGAGACTATTTAAAACCTGAGACTAGAGAACACAGTTTATCTTATTTACAAGTTGACCTAAAGATTGGTATTTAAGTTAATATCATACTACATATAGTAATCTTGCAGAGTGCTATGTATTTTTATTTATAGTTAAGGGAATAGAGTTAAATCCCCCTTTTATAATGTTATGTTGCATTATTTACTCAGTGATAAAGGATATTGCCTCATGGGTGTGAGTTTTGTGTGAAAGACCCCATTGTAGCTTATATTTATATGGGGTTTGGAGGGGGGCTGGTTGTTAGAGTTACGGTTCCAGAGGGAATTTAAACTCTGAATATCCTGTAACTTGTTTAGTTAAAACATATAGCTTAATGTTGTTTTAACACTTTATTTTTACTTGGAGTAGAAGAAAAATAAAATGGAAGGGACAAAGGAGAAAAACAATGTTAAAATGGTAGAAATGAAATAAAATGACTGAAGACATATCGTCATATCCTCAAATCAAAGATTAATTTGTACCAGAGATCATGGTGATCCCTTAAGTGGTTTGTTTCAGCTGTTTAAAACTAACTTAATGAACTTTAGAGGCTTATTAACTGTTTAATGATGTCAGGTAATGATTTCTGTCAAATTGGGAAGATAAGGAAATTATTGGTTTAGAAAAATTCACAGGGTCTAAAGAGCTCAAACTTTTGAGAAGAAAGTCAAGTTCATTCTATAAATCACCTTGTGATAGATCACTTGTTAAGTATTCATGAGAATTTCTACTAATACAGCATAGAGGTTAATATTCTTTGAGAATATGTTTGAAATAGAATAAAATATAATAAAGAGAAAATACCAATTCATTCAAATTTGGATAACTCAACTACAAATGGGGTACCATTTTACTAGTATGTATAAAAAAACTTTCTACTATATTAATAAAGTGAGTTAGATTTTGGAACTAATATATTTGAGGTAAATGCTCCCCTCCACTCCCAACACCTTTAGCACTAAAAAAA
>NW_004567118.1:43780874-43794955 GCF_000260355.1 Condylura cristata | reverse complement strand
GGCGGGTCAGGAGAGGTCTGGCTCGCCATGTGGTCTCCTCCGGGGCAGGAGGCAGGCGGGAATCGAACTCATACGGAAGTGGCTTCAGATTCTCAGTGCTGTGCTTTAACCCGCTGCGCCACCAGGGAGGGCCAAGGTACAGTGTTTTTAACTGCAGTATTTCTACTAACATCCTTTTTCTCTTTTGAAATGCATTAGTTATTTTCTTCCTCAAGTGTGGGACATTTTTTCTGTTATTTCTGTGGGACGTTTTCCTCTATTATTTACTTGAATAAGCCCTCTGTTCATTGCCTCCTCCTTTCCCCTTCTGTGATAGCCATTCTTATGCTGGCTTTCTCAATGATGTTAGATAATTCAAGAATTATATCTTGTTTCTCTCTCTTCCTTCACGTGGGTCCTTAGTGCTTTACCATCTTCAAAAATCGCTGATTTGATTTTTTCTATTTTCATAACCACCCCTAGAGTTTTTGATCTTATTTAGAGCTCTTCACAACTGAATATATGTTATTTTCTTAAAGTTCCAATTTTTACCCTCTGTTCATTGGCTTTATTTCTGAGTTTATTTTTCTGAATTTTGTTGTATCTCTTTTATTAAGTTTTCTTATTTCTCTTGTCTTTGACTTGGCTTTCTAAGTTCTCTTATCTCTTTGAGTGCCTTTATCAAGGCAATTCTGAACTTTGATAGGGTGATAAAATCTTCCATCTTCTTGTGTTTAGATTCTGGAGAGCTGTTCTTACCTTGTGATGTCATACTCACTTGGGGTCTTATATTTCCATGTGTTATCTTTTCATCTGCTCATTTTGCTACTTGAGGTCTCCCTATTTTGTTACTTTTATAAAAATATATTTAGAAGAAACTTAGGTAGTTAAACTATTAACCCCCCCGCACCTCCCCCACCACACACACACACACACAGGTGGTACTGTGGCTTTGATTTTATTTAACTACTTTAGCCTTTGCTAGTTCTTGTATTTAGTCATAGCTATTTTTGTAGTTGCTGAGTCAGCAGAATGAGGAGTTTGAAGGGATGCAGACGTTGAAGTGGGTAAATTAGGGTTGGACAGTGTGGTATCCATCCGTCTGTGCTTTCAGTCTGCCTGGCAAAGTGTGGCAAGGGGAAGTGCAGATCAGTATGTGTGCTCTTCTATTATCTTTACTGGGGACCTAGGGTATATGGATCTTCATAGGATTTCCCCTCTTCAAAGGAGTATGCTTCCGCACAACACCATCTCTCTGCCCCAGATCCTCTGAGTTGACAGCCCTGCCACTGGTGTCCCCTCCTCTAGATCACAACCCCCCTGGCTCCTTTCTTCACCTACCTTCTGTCAGTGTAACGTGACTCTCTCTATCAAACCTGCACCAAGGCTGTACTGGTCTGTACATTGAAGGGATAATCAATCTCACTTCTGTCTGGGAGAGTATCTGTCCAAACAGAGAGTATCTCTCTGGTTCACTGCTCCAAGAGTCGCAGCCTGAGTGGAATGGGCCCTGTGGTTGCTTCTGCTTGGGCTGTCAGTTCTGCATCCTTTCAGGACCTGCTCCAGAACTTGCTAGGTATAGTCTCTTTCCAGTTCTGGTCTCAAGGGCTTGCTGTGGTCTGCTGAGGACCATTGCTGGTCTAGTTAGACTGTTCCTCAGTGTGGGTTTTTCTGATATTTTCTTATGGTTGACTGAGGTTATGGGTTTTCAGAATATTGCGGTGATAAGGTGCCTTTTTCGTCTAATCCTAACAGGTGATAATAATACCAGTATGATATGTCACAGGTGATAGTAGTATAGATAATGTGGTAAGCTTTTGTATTTCAGGTCCTTCTAATGTAAACTGCTTTTCCTTTTTCATTCCCTGTTCTTTAGATGCCGGCCATTATATACAGCTTATCTTTTCCTTTAGAAAAGATAGTGTCTACATCTGTTATGTGGAATTCTGTTAGGAAGCTGTTCCTCTACACCTTCGCCATTTATTTATTCAATTGTTTGTTTATATCACAATAGAGTCATTTTTATTTTCTTCTTTGAGCTCTAGTTCAATACTGTGTAGTAATTTCTGAAATTTCAGATATAGTATTTGTTATTTCTAGAATTTCCTTTTCGGTACTAATTTTTGCAGAAGTTTGAAAACTGCTGAGTTTTCCTTTATTTTGTTTATTGTTTATCATTTACGTTCTTAATACAATACTAATAGTTACCTTTAAGTCCTTGTCTGCTAATTCTGATTAGCAGATTAGTTTACCATTGGAAGCTCTTTTAGGTTTGTTCATGTGTCCTACTGTTTTTCTTTTAACCACTTTACTTTTTGGACCTATATAATGCTTCAGGTTAATTTTGTATTTTCCCTGTTTTAGCCTTAGCATCACCCTCTCTCTAAGGTGTTTCAGTTCCTAGCATTGAAAAATACTGTATAGAAAGACTTGGGTGCTGATTGTTCTCATTGCTTATTATATATTTTAAAGTATTTTTGCTACATCTATGTCTTTCACCTGTCCTTAAACCTCAACTATGTAACATTGGACTTTGTCACAAAGCTATACCTTTTTCCAGTATTTTTTCTCTATGCTTTTCAGTTTTTACAATTCCTTTTTCATGTTTGCTTATCTTTCTGTGATCTCTAGTGTGCTATCAATACCTACTTAGTAATTTCTGAATTTCAGATATAGTATTTTTTATTTCTAGTATTTCCTTTTCGGTAATAACTTTTACAGAAGTTTGAAAACTGCTGAGTTTTCCTTTATTTTGTTTATTGTTTATGTTTATTGTTTATCATTTATGTTCTTAATACAACACTAATAGTTACCTTTAAGTCCTTGTCTGCTAATTCTGATGTCTGGAGCCATTCAATTCAGTTTCTATCAATTGCTTTTTGTTCGAGTATGGATCATATTTTATTGTTTCTTTTTTTTTTTTTAAAGATTTATTTATTTATGCACACAGAACTAGGGTATAGGCAGGAGGCACAGGGGTGGTGAGAGGCTTCACCAGAGACAGAGTGGGGAGCAGAACAGGCCGACTGACGAAGTACACTGCTGAGGGGAGCAGTGGGCGGGTCAGGAGAGGTCTGTCGCGCCATGTGGGTCACCTCCAGGGCAGACGGGGATCGAACTCATGCTGCAGTGGCTTTAGCTTCTCAGTGCTGTGCTTTAACCCGCTGCGCCACCAGGGAGGGCCCTTATTGTTTCTTTTTATGTCTAATAATTTTTTCTTTTATTAATGAAGTGCCATTGTTTTATATCTATGTTAATACTTGACAATGTAGGATTTGTAGCTCTCCTACCACCAAAGCACCCATACTCGGCAGAGTCCCATATGTTCCCCTTTACTCTCTGCTGATGTGTTTTTGGAGTTGGTAGGTTGATTGTGAAATCCTTGGGTTTACTCTAAGAAAGCTTTCTCCAGAAGTCCCCTTTCAGTGACATGCAGCGAGTTTCTCCACAATACAGAGGTGGCAGATATATTTAAGGAACAGATTCATTAGAAAAGGGACAGAAAAGAGAAGTGTGTTTGCATAGAAGCAAGCAAGTAGAAAGAGCTGCTCTGAAAAGGACAGGTTTGCTGAGAGAGAGGCCTGCATAGTTGCAGGAGGGCAGCCTTGAGGAGACCTACCTCTGCTGAGGGAGGTCAGTGAAGAGAAGCTTTGGCGTGGTATAGGCTATGAGCAAGCAGGCGGTTGCTGCCCTGCAGATGGAGAGAGAGGTTGAAAAGAGGAACCTATATAGTCACAAGTGGGCAGAAAGACTGCTGCCCCTCTGTGGGGGCAGTGCTGGGTTTTATCATCTTCTTTCAATAGGGAGGGTCCCATCTTAGTGAGTGGACGGTTTGCTCCTTAATCCTCATATCTTTTACTTTCAGGTCTGTGCGCCTGACACTCCCTGCAATAGTTTGACACCTGTCTGGGTGTTGTGTCTCCAGATCAGGGCTTTGAGGCCTAAGGATCCTCAATGGTTTCCATATTTGATTAATGGCTTACAATAACCCTTCTAACCATACCTCCTTGCATGAAAAGGTTTCAAACCTTGTAGAGAGCCCCTCCAGCCTTTCTATTCTTAACCTCCATCATCTAACATATACAATTCTTCCTCTCTTCCTCCTTCTTCCACTTCCCTTTTGGATGCCTCAGATCTATGGTCAGTTTTGAAGAATTGGTTTTAAAGTTTGTCTTTGACTCTTTGTTTGATTTTTCTATATTCCACATATAAGTGACAGCATCCAGTATTTATCTTTCTCCTTCTGGCATATTTTGCTTAGTATATCCACATTGCCACAAATACATGAGTTTATCTTTTTTGGTAATCAAGTAGTATCATATTCCATGTGGTATATATATACTACATCTTCACTCATCTGTTTTTGGGTATTTAGGTTGTTTCCGTATCTTTACTGTTGTTAGAAATGCTATAATAAGCGTAGGAATGGAGGTTTCCTTTTGAATTAATGTTTTTTGTGCTCTTTGGTCATATACCTAGGAGTGGAATTGCTGGATCATATGGTAGATACATTTTTAGTATTTTGAGGAATTTTCATGCTGCTTTCCACAAGGGCTGAACCAGTCTACATTCCCACCTACAATGTAGGAGGGTATATAATTCATGGCCTACTCAACAGGACACATGGACTCTGGTCAAGGGATTTAAACCAGCAAGGTTTATTTGCCAAATACTGGTGCACCAGGTTATCCAAGCCAGGTGGCAAGAGAGAACCTGAGTGATCTAGGTGACAAGCTTTCATAGGGCAAAACTACAAACGTTGTTATTGTACAAATAGAATATATTTAGGGTAGTGGTTTCAGGTAACCATAGATATGTTTCGGATGTCCATCAAGAGACAAAGGCCCTTGTCAAAAATAGAAACAAGCTGTTTCAAAACAGGATCAAAAAAACATCCTTTTTTGTACCCATAGTGAATATTTTACTAATCAATCCGGGAGGGGGTTTTGACTTTCAAAATGAGCCCTTGGATAAGATGGAGTTACAGGTGTCAAGTTCTTCACCATTTCCAATATATATCTACTAATTTTGAATTTTATTTTAGGTATTACAATACTTTACAGAAACTCTAGATTCCTTAATTCCACTGAAGAGCATTAATGTTCTATATTAATAACAATTAGCTTGGATGAATCCAAGCTTCCAATTTTGCCATTGCAGTGGCAAGTAGTATAAATCTTAATTTAGTTCCATAATTTAGTTACAAGTAGATTATTTGTTCTGTCCCTTATGTGTCGGAGACCAGTTCCAACTATAGAGGTGTCTGGAGGCAAGACAGGCAGGACCCTATGGTGGGAAGGCATTGGCCAGTGGAGATTCCTAAAAAGGGGAGGAGAAAAAGGGGAAAGGGGAGCGAGGAAGACATGGGAGTCAGAGTTGGGTGCAAGTCTTTCTGCCCATCTTTTTGCAGGTCTTTATACTGTTTAGCAAGATTTAGTTACAATAATGCATCAGGTAAGTTAATAAGAAATCAGCATAAAAGTTTTAAAGGATGAAGGGAACAATGCATCCTCTTCCTGCTACTTTATGGCATACTATACTATACATCTTTGTGATAGCTTTCATATATATGGATGTTTAACTATGACTTCAAAGGATCAGGGTCTAGGAAAGGATGAGCTGTTAGCAAAGGATTTAGGAGTCCTCAGGAAGGAATAAATTGTGTTAGCAGAGTGGTCAGTGATAGTCTAAAGAAAAGCTAATGGCTAACTTAAGGTTAGCAGAGAGTAGCTAGTGTTTGTTTTAGGAAGAGAGTAAATTAAGAGGAAGTCACATAGTTATGCATTAAGCAAAACCTGTGTTGATAATGTTAGGAAATTGTCCATGGGTCCTTATGACCTGGGAGTTATCTAAGATTTGCTTTTTTTGTCAAAAGACCAAGGAAGCTTTCCAGGAGTCTTGATGCTCTGGGGTCTTATCTCTCCAAGAGCTTGCCTTTTGTCTTCAGTCAAAGGAATTTCCTGCCCAGGAGCAGCTCAGCTTGTACTTTGCCCAGGCCAGGTAGCTAATTTAGAGCTAAGGCAATCCAGTTACAAACTGATGTTGCTACACTATTTTTTGATACTATGATTATACAAAAAAGGGAGGTCATAACATAAGTTAGCAGTGGAAATTCTAATTTTTCAGAGCTTTTCCTGATCTGCCAGACGATAGACGTTGCACAGCTTGTGTCACTTATGTGTATGTTTCAGAGTTCATTTAGAGAACTGAGTAATTTATTTGCAGAATGGGGCACCCTTGTCTTCACTGAAGATTTCATTCTTTACTTCCAGCTGATCAGTCTTGAACTATGTTCTCTGATTCTTTAACTAGTTTGATTATAGTCTGAATTTTATCTGCTTTGCTTAGCACCAACTAGGACCTACCCATAAACTAAAAAAAAAAAAAAAAAAAAGTACAAAACAAGAAACCTATTCTCTCTCCAAGTATTACCTCCCTCTAAAAGTTTTTATCAAACTTTTATTCTTATGCACTTACAGATATTTATGGTGCTTAAAATTTATATGTGCCATTAAGGAGTGGAGTGGTCTGATATAAGCTACTCCACTATTACTAGAAGTATCACTCCTCTTGAATTAGGAAAAAGGACAATGTTAATTCAGTAAGCAAACATGTGAAATTAAAATTGTATTGTGCATAGTGTTATGAAGTCTTATAATAGGGGAGTTTTTCTTAATCATTGAAGACATACACTGTGGGAAGAGGAAGAATGTTTCTAGACAGAGAAAATAAAGATTATTTCACATATTTGTTGAATAAATGAATAATGTAATTACCTTCCTTTGCATCTTAGCTTCTTCTCAATCTTTAATCATCTTTCTAGTTTTCTGTAATAATGAAAGGGAATCTATAACTCTGTTGTTTATAAAGTTATACAATGAAGCAAATTCCACATGAAAACATCTTGAGCCAAAGGGAATATGGGTATGGTACATTTAAGGGGTATGATAATCTGTGAACTTCTGATCAGTATGACTGAATTACAGGAAAATCCCCCTCCAATTTCATTTATTTAGGAAAGTCAGATAAAAATATAACAGAATAAGCACATCTACTTACATGCATACACAAATTCAAAACCAAGAAACAGTTACCCTAGCTTACTAGGATTTTACTTACTTATTACCTATTTATGTATTTATTTTCTTACATCATTGTCCATTTTTTTTAACAATATTTAATTTCTCCCCTCAGGTGTAGTCCCCAAATTCTCACCAAAGATATTGCAATATCTTCATGAAATAGTACCATAGTCCCTTGTGTTCCTCCCTTCCCTGTTTTTGTACCCTTCCCCTACCCCTCTTTTGCTCTGTGCCTCAGTTTGGTTTGCCTGCGAGTTTTATCTTTCTTTATGTTTTGTTATGTTTCCCTATATTCCCCCTACAAGTGAGACTATCTGATATTTTTCTTCCTGACTTATTTCACTTAGCAGAATCCCATGAGTTTATCTTTTTTGATCTCTAAATAGTATTCCATTATGTATGTGTACCACATCATTTTGAACCATCTATCAGCTTCCAGGCATTTAGGTTTTCTGTATCTTAGTTACTGAAAATAGTGCTGAAGAGTGATAGCAGTATAAGTTCCCCTTATGAAAGGTGTTGTCAAAAGGAACCCACACAAGCTGTCTTAGAGAGGAGAGGTTTACTGAGGCCAATTGCTGGACACCCCAAGGGAGGAAGACCACACTTAAGGGAGTAGAGGGAGAAAGCTTATACCCAAGAGTAGAAGAGGGAGGGTGGTCATAGCTCAGAACAGCCAAGGTGGAATGTACAGATGAGAAAGTCAAGGACCAGGGGATCTTCAATCTGCATAAACAAAAATGTGGGCAGAGTCCTGTGGCCATGACATCTGCCTCCTCGTGAATGCTATCAGCGGGCCAAGGGCAGAGAGCCTTTCTGTCCCCCTCCCATCCTGTGCTGCCTGGGCTGGCCCAACACCTTTGAATTAATATTTTTGTGTTCTTTGTGTACATTCCCAGGAGTTACAATTTGCTGAATCATATGGTAGATCCATTTTAGCATTTTGAGGGTCCTGCATAAAGTATTGCACCGTGACTTCACCAATTTGCAATACCACCAGCAGTGTAAGAGGATTCCTTTTTCTCCACATCCTCCCTAGCATATGTTGTTGCCAGTTTTTGTTTTTTTTTTCACTATAAGTCATTCTTACTAGTGTGAGGTGGTAACTCATTGTGATTGATTTGTATTTCCCTGATGATAATTGATGTTGAACATTTTTTCATGTTAGACTTTTGTATTTCTCCTTTGGAGAAGTGTTTTAGCTTTTTTGCTCATTTGTTAACTGGGTTATTTGCTTTGTTTTTGTTGATTTGTGTAAGCTTTTTGTAGATCTTTTTATATCAGTCCTTATCAGTTGTTTGGTGTGCAAATTTGTTGATTTTCTTCCATTCCTTGTGCTGCCTCTTCCTTTTGGTTACTGTCTGTTTATCTTTTCCATTGTTTTCCTTGCTTCTGGAGATATAAGTCCTCAAAGATTTTTCTATGATGTATGTCATCGATTGTTTTGCCTATGTTTTCTTCCACATATTTTATGATTTCAGGTCTTAGGATCAACTCTTAGACATTTGAGTTGATTTTTGTATATAATATGTAGCATTGTCTACTTTCATGTTTTTGCATGTAGTGCTATGGTTTTTCCATACCATTTATTGAAGAGACTATCATTTCTCTAGTGTATATTCTTTTCTCCTTTGTCATAGATTACTTGACAATGTGGCTTTATTTCTGAATTTTCACTTGTATACCATTGGTGTGTTGTGTTTGTGTTTTTGTTCCAATACCATGCTGTTTTATTATTGAGACTTTGCAATATAGTTTGAAGTCTGGGAGTTTTTGTACTCTGTTTTTCTTCCTTTTTGCTAGGAGAACTTTGATTATTTGAGATGTTTCTTTCTTTTTTCATATCCCAAATGGATTTCAGCAATATTTGTTCTATTTATCTGAAGAATGTCATTGAGATTTTTGTCAGAATTGTATTGAATTTGTAAATTGCTTTTGGTAGGATGGCCATTTTTATAATAATACTTCTGATCCATGAGTGTAGATATCTTTGCATTTCTTTGTATCATCTTTTACTTCTTTTAACAATGCTTTATAATTTTCTTATTTAGGTCGTTTACCTCCTTTGTTAGGCTTATTCCCAGGTGTTTAATTTTGGGGGTACAGTTGTAAATGGGATGATTTTCTTGATTTCTTTCTCTTCACTGATTGTTTGCATGTAGGAAGGCCACTGATTTTTGTATGTTGATTTTGTAAACTGCTACTATACTAGACTGGTTTATTGCTTTAATTAGTATCTTCATGCAATTTTTAGTGTACTCTGTATATATTCATATCTGCAAATAATGATAGTTTTACTGTTTTCCTTAATTAGATTTCTTATATGTCTTTTTCTTGTTTGGTTATTCTAGCTAGGACTTTCAGATTATATTGAAAAGTAGTGGTGGAGTAGACATCCTTACCTTGTTCCAGATTTAACGGGAAGGCTTTCAGTGTTTCACTGTTGCGAATTATGTTAGCAATGGATTTGTCACATATTGCTTTTAATTGTATTAAGGTATGTGCCTTTTATCCCAAGTATTTCAAGGGTCTTCATCATAAATGATTCTGAATTTCATCAAATGCTTTCTCAGCATCCACTGGTATGATCATATTTTTTCCCCTTTTTGTTGTTATGTTGGATTATACTAATTGATTTTTGGATGTTGAACCATCCTGTGTCCCCGGGATAAATCCTACTGTTCTTATTGTTGATGCATTGTTGGATTCAATTTGTTGAGATTTTATTGTGGATTTTTACATCTCCTCTCTTTAGGGAGACTTCCCTGTCATTTTCTTTTTGTTTTTGTCTTTGTTTGCTTTTGGTATTAGTGTAATGTTGGCTTAATAAAACGTATTTGGTGGTATTACTTCTTTCTCAATTTTTTGAAAAAATTTTTGTAGGATAGGCACTATTTCAACTTTGAGTATTTGGTAGAATTCACTTGAAAATCTGTCAGATCCTGGACTTTTGTTTGGCAGGAGCATTTTGATTACTGTTCCAAGTTTGCTGCTTATAATTTCTTGTTTAGAATTTATTTTCTTTATTCAGGCTTGGATAATTGTATAGGTGTAAGAATTTTTCCATCTCAATGAGATTTTCAAAATTGCATATAAATGTTCATAATAGTCTCTGATTATCCTCTGAATTTCTGCTGTATTTACAAATTCTGTTGTAATTTCTCCTCTTTCACTTATGACCCTATTAATTTGAGTTTTTTCCTATTTCTCTTTATGAGTCTAGCTAAAGAGTTGTCTATTTTGTTTATATTTTCAGTGAACCAACGTTGATCCTTTTTACTTCTCTTTCATTCATTTCTGCTTGAATAATTATATTTCCTTTCTCCTACTGGATTTTGGCTTTTTTCTGTTCTTTTACTAGTTCTTTAAGATGGGAGATTAAATTGTTTTGGGGGGGGTTCTTTCTTGTTTTGACTTGGGCTTTTATTGCTATATATACTCTCCCCTTGTTACTGCTTTTACTAGAACATTGTCTCCTCATTACTATTCATCTCAAGGTATTTTTAATTTCTTCTTTGACTTCCTCATTAATCCAGTGGCTTTTCAGTAGTTTGTTCTTCAGTTTCCATGTAATGGGGGGCGGAGGGTTCTTTCTTATTTCCATGGTTGAGTTCTATTTGATGCCTTTCTGGTCAGAGAAGTTAGTTTTATTATTCTTTCAATCTTTGTTTATTTGTTGAAGTTTGTCTTTGGCCCTATATGTGGTCTGTCCTGGAAAATGATTCATCTGCACTTGAGAAAAATGTTTATCTTTTGAGGGTCTTGGATACAGTTTCCTATAGATGTCTGTTAGGCCTGTGTGGTCTAGATCTTTACTTAGGGCTATTGTGTCATTGTTTATTTATGTCTTGTTGATCTGCCCATTGGTGAAACTAGGATGTGAAATCTCCTACTACATATGTATTCTCTCTAATGTCTGTTTTCAAAAGTGAATGTATTTGGAGCCTTCCCTTGCTGAGTATATATTAATAATTGTTATATCTTTCTGGTGTATTGTCATCTTGGTCATTATGCAGTGTACATCGGTGTCTCTTGTCACCCTCTCCTATTTGAAGTCCTTTTTATCTGTTGTAAACTGCCTTTTGGGGGGACCATTTGCTTGTAGAATTGTTTTCCATGTCTTTGGCACAGATTATCCTTGAAGTGTTTCATCATTCTCTATTACACTTCTCTTTTCTCTTTTGTTTCTTTTTGTATTTGTATTTTTGAGAGTACTGATTCATTCTTCCATTTTTATTCTATTTTTGTGTGACTTTTTCCAGAGAGATTTAAAGCTAATAACAGGAGCCTAACCTGAGATTAACAGGAGCCTAACCTGAGAGTGTCTCAAAAATTAATGAATATGTCTTGGTAGCTGGGGTCCTGATCTCCACCAAGTAAGGAGTACCCATCCATAGGCCAGTACATGCTAAGTACTAAGCCTGAGGCATTTACTTATATGGGGGGTGGATAATACCTATTTTTATTGGATAAAAAACATTCCATTCCACTGACCCAGGAGAGTCAAGGAAGCACCCTACTTAGGACAATACATACAAATAATTCCTGAGTCCTCAGATTGAAGGAGAACATTGAATCTTGAGCCAACCAAATAAAAGTAAAACCTTGGTTAGTTACATTGAATGAAATTGTAAAACATCAAAAGTAATGAATAGAAAAGCTACCATGGGAAAAATATAAGCTGCATATCACCTTTCTTATCAGTAAAAAGGTGTCAAAATATAATAAAGTAGTATAGTCAAAATGGTAAGTGAAAATAACTGTCAGCCTAAAATTTTACTCTTAGTTAAGTGATCATTCAAAAATGAGGATATAATAAAGACACTTTCAAACACACAAATGCTGAAAGAGTTTACCATTCATAGACTGTTGGAAAAATTGCTGAAGGTATATAATTTAGTAAAAAGGAAATTGTGGCAGAATATA
The DNA here is from genome assembly GCF_000260355.1 of Condylura cristata. Classification (NCBI taxonomy): domain Eukaryota; kingdom Metazoa; phylum Chordata; class Mammalia; order Eulipotyphla; family Talpidae; genus Condylura; species Condylura cristata. Next base: position 43,782,968 of record NW_004567118.1, on the reverse strand, counting down.
CTTTCCAAAAATGGCCACAACATCTGTCACTTTATAGGTTCTTTTCTAATGTGAGCTACTGTTTTCTAATCAAAAAATGGAGTTAAATTCCCTCTCCTTGGATTTGAGTTCTCTTTTGAAACCTGTAGAATGTTGTGAGAATTATACCACACTTTCAAGAATAGATTAAAAAAAAAATATTCCGCCTTCAGCTGGGGCCTGCTAGCTGCCATATCAGATGTTCAGTTATTTTGAGACTTCCATATTAGAGAGTCAATGTATAGCCACTCTGGTCATCATACACTCTCAGGTTAGGCTCCAACAGTCTAGGAATGGTAAACTCTTTCAGCATTTGTGTGTTTGAAAGTATCTTTATTATATCCTCATTTTTGAATGATCACTTAACTAAGAGTAAAATTTTAGGCTGATCGTTATTTTCACTTACCATTTTGACTATACTACTTTACCCTTCAATTATACTATGGTGTATCATTGTCATATTAATAAGATACAGAATGACCCAGCTGAGTGTTAGCCAAATTCCTGACCTACAGAGTATAATAAGAGTGTGGCTATGTGAAGCCACAACATTTAAGTTTAATTTGTCATAGTAGCAATAATAACTGAAAGAAGTTACCCTCAGGAAACAGTGGAGTATATGAGCTACTCATGAGTGAGACAGCTGGTGAACAAATATAAATTTAATATTGACTTCTTTCTTAAGTTTGATGAAAGTTGTTTAAAACAATGTGACAGTTCATTTTTTAAAAAAAATAGTTGAGTAGTATTTTACTCTGTATCTTCTTAATCCATCTTCTTAATCCACTCATTGGTTCTTGGGCACTTAAGTTTTTCTCCATAACTTGCCTATTGTAAATAGTGCTACAGTAAACATAGGAGTGTTTACCTTCCTTTGAATTAGTGTTTTTTTGCTCTCTTCAGGTCAATACGTAGATGTGGAATTGGTGAATTATATGGTAGATCTACTTTAATATTTTGGGAAGCCTGGATCCATACTATATTTCCATAGGAGGTAGGCCAATCCACATCATACCAGCAGCACAAAAGGGTTCCATTTTCTTCATATCCTCCCTAACACTTGTTTTTTTTCTGGTTGTTTTTGATATGGTTAATTGTCAGAGGTGTAAGGTAGTATTTCATTGTATTTTGATATGCATCTTTTTCATAAGTGGTGACAAGCATTTTTTTTTCATGTGCATATTGATCTGCATGTCTTGGTGATATTTTGCCACTGAACTGGAGGGATGATGCTAAATGAAGTAACTCCAAATAAGAAAGACAAACACTAGATGATTTTACTCATAGGTGGAACAAACCTATAAATAAAACCAACCAAAATAAGCCCGAGAAATCTAACTGCATAATAGAGGCTACCAGATGGAGAGAGTGAGAACACAATGTGGAAGGGGACACTTTGGACTGTGGTGGAGAACTGTGGGTTCCTTAGTAGTAGGTATGATGTGTAACATGTATCTGAAAATGTGTGAACTTATAACTCTGATTATATACAGTATTGTAAACCAATGTTACCACAATAAAAATTTCCAAAAACTTTAAAAATACTAAAAAATAAATGAAAACAATGTGATATTAAGATGTGGGCCATAATAATATGCAAACAGATATAGAGTGGGGAAGAGAAGACAATAATGACAAAACTTTTCAGGACCGTTCTATTATTCAGAAAACTATAAAAGATTGACTTATAAGCAGTCATGTTATAGAATAGAAATAAATTATATAGCATATAAAAAGTAGATAGAATAAAGAAAATACAAAAAATTAGCAAAAAGTAGCACAGTGAAAGCTAGAAAGCAAAGAAAATCGTAATAGGTAGAAAACAGAAAAAGTTGTCTAATGTTACTGCTGTTACAATAGTAATCAGGGTAAATGTAAAGAAACTAATTTTAATTATTAAAAATAATAATTATATATTTTAAATGTAGGCAGATGGTACTTTAAAAAAGCATTGAAGAAAAAACAATGTAGAACAGTTTAAAATAATAGAACTGTGGCCCTCCCTGGTGGTGCAGTGGGTTAAAGCACAGCACTGAAAAGCTAAAGCCACTTCCACATGAGTTCCATTCCTGCCTG
>NW_004567118.1:43774441-43774927 GCF_000260355.1 Condylura cristata | reverse complement strand
GTTATTTTCCTTCTAATGAGTCCAGGGCGTTCTCATTTCGGTTGAAACTCGTAGCATGAAAGTGTATAGTCCGTTTTTGTATACTCCCATGCGAGTTTGGATGTAGTCACCTCGGCGTCTTTATTCTGCTGCTATCTTGCTGATTCCCGAGCTGGTGGAGATCTGTGGCTTTGTGAGGCGCCCAGGTGCTCCAGATCGGGTCTGCAGATTCAGCGATTTTTCCCTCTCCCAGGTATTGAGGATCAGATTTGCAGTCTTTCTGCAGCCTGGGCTCCACTCACTGAGCTGAGCCGTCCAGCTTTACCTCCACGGTTTAGTGTGGGGTAAAACGGCTCCTGCAGCCCTCGGAATTTCCAGGGGTCCGGGGTTTTCCCAGGAGTTCCCTTCTGGGAACTCCCCAATCTCTGATTCCCTCTAATGTATCTACCTTCTAGTGAGTCCAGGGTGTTTTCGTTTGGGTGAAATCTTGTAGTAAGTGAGTCTATA
>NW_004567118.1:43728010-43774341 GCF_000260355.1 Condylura cristata | reverse complement strand
AAACAAAATCGTCATTATCAGTGGCACATCAGTCTTGCATCTATAAATTGAAAATGGATGGTCCAGTATTTTATTGATTTTAATATTTTTTTAATATTTAAAAAAAAAAATGAAGGGCCCTCTCTGGTGTCACCGCAGGTTAAAACACAGCACTATTAAGCTAAAGCCACTTCAGCCACAGGGCATGGCAGACCTCTCTTGACCAGTCAACTGTTCACCTCAGCAATGTACTTTGTTAATCTGCCTGTTCTGTTCACCACTCTGTCTCTGGTGAATCTTCTCACTGCACTTGCACCTCTGCCCTGCACCTCAGTTCTGTATGAATAAATAAATTATTCTTTTAAAAAAAGGACTGAAAATGTGTTCAGGAAAAAACAAACCAAAAAGAAAAAAAAAAGTTACAAATCAGGGGAAAAAAATGGAATTTCTAGGTGCTTTTCCAGGAAAATCTTGCGGAAATGTTCTGAGAGATATGTTCAAGATTGTTTATTGCAACGTAGTTGTAATAATGATAATTTTAAAAGGGCTGAAATATCAGTAGGGAAATGTGTAACTAAGTTGTCTAATATTGTTATGGGGTCACGAAATAGAAGCTAAAAGAAATAAGCTAGATCTCTGTGCATCTATATGACTATTTCTCAAAATCTTTTAGTAAAAGATCTATTATAAAATAATATGTGTGACATTTATAAAAAGAAAATAATACTTTTCCACTACCTTCAAATTCTGAAATTATTTTATTGAATTTCTTAGCAATAAGCCCTATGATTACCTGCATTTGAGTATCTGAGTAACTAAGTCCAGTAATATGTTTCAGGAAGCAAGCTATCATTAGGAACAATCACTGTATCATAAAGAGTATATTCACTCTTTAGGATAGCAGAATGTGGTCTGTCTATAATCAATTATTTTGGAAAAATAAGTGTTTTATCACTACTTACATTGTTCTTCCTATATATTAAGCATATATGCAAAATTCTCTCCTTTTTGAGTTACTTACAAGATGATACATAAAGAAGAACAGATATATCCTTCAAAGAAAAAATGAGAGCTGTTTGGAGAAAGATATATGTTAAGCACTAACTTTCTACTGTTCTGTAAATAAGTAGACTTTGAAATCACACATGTCCTTAAGTGTCAGTCCCACAGATACTTATTGAGAATCTACTATGTACTTTATTCTATTTCACGTGGTCATAAATTCACAGATGAGTCAGGAGTTTAAAGGACTTTATAAATCACAGAAAGATGGAGGTTACTATAAAATGAAGCAACAGTAATATTCCATTGTGTATTTATACCACATCTTCTTGATCCAGTCATCTATTTTTGGGCATTTGGGTTGATTCCATATCTTCCCTGTTGTAAATAGAACAGTAATAAACATAAGGGTGCAGGTGTCCTTTTGATTTATTTTTTTTTGTGTCCTTTGGGTAGATACCTAAGTGGAATTGCTGAATTATATGGAAGCTCTGTTTTTAGCAGTTTGAGAAACTACCACACAGCTTTCCATAGTGGTTGTACCACTTTGCATCCCCACCAGCAGTGTAGAAGAGTTCCTTTTCCTCCATACCCTCGCTAACATTTATTGTTGCTTTTTTTTTTTTTAATATGTGTCATTCTCACTGGTGTGAGGTATATATACACAATGGAATATTACTCAGCAATCAAAAAAAGATAAACCCGGCAACATAGATGGAATTGCCAAAGGTCATGCTAGTGAAATAAACCAGAAAGAAAAAGAAAAATACCAGATGATTTTACTAATAGCGGGGGGGGGGGAATTAAATACATACATAAATAAACATATACATACATACATATATATATATACAATATATATATACATACACAGCATGCGTATATATATATATATATAATTGTAATAAAGTAAAAAAAAAATCAGCTAACAACTATAAACCAGAGACACTCTTCTACAGGGAAGGAGAAAAGAATAACATCAAAACTGGAGTGAGAAGAGCACATGGGACTATGGTGGTGGCACATTGGTGAAGTGAAAGTCTTTATATAATAAAAATAATAAAATAAAATGAAGCAGTGTAGGTAAAGGGCAATGAGTATGATAAACATGGCTTATAGTTTAAAAGGAGAATGAAAGTATTTTCTTTGGGAGAATTCAGACTGATTCTACAGAGGCATTTGTAAATGTGTGCATTTTTGTTTGGATGATTTGAAAGTGGCAGGACAGTTTCTTTGCTGTGCCATAGCTCTGTTTTGTGTTTGATCTTAAGGAAAATATTGCTGTATATTAATCCTTTTAGAAATTTTAATGTTGAAAAGATAATCACTTTAATTATGTAAAATATATATCACATAGTACACTAATTTTTATAACTGCAGTGGTTAGCCACTGGAATACATTGGATTTGATAAAGGGGGGAATTTTATAAGTTATGGCTTATGACAAAGAATGGAAAAGTGTTTTGGTGAAGCGGGGCAGTATTGAACACAGTAGTAGTAAAAAGTGCTGAGGTCAGCAGATTCCTTAGAAATATGTTAGCTATTTGCTGAGAAAGGCTTTTCAAGGTGTCCACATATACTCATTTGCAACCACAGTCGTTCAGCTTTCCCCCTGAATTTGGGATTGTGACCTTGATTGACATCAGTGAGAGTTATGTACTTGCAAAGAAAGGAGATTTAGGGCATCCACAAATCCACAGCAAACAGAAAATCAGTATGGTAACCAACAAGTGTAATAGATCATGCCTTAGATTGGGAGCCATGCAAAGATGACAGTGATCTGAATATTCTGACGCAGGCCTCAAAATTCTCCTTTTTTTCCTAAAGCTACTACAATATGAGGTGGTTCTAATACACATAACTATAAGAGGATAAAGTAAAGTAAAATGGGAATATGGCAGAGAGTCTTAGGAGGCAAAATTTGACAATATGAAGGAAATGACCTTGAGAGCTGGAGGGTTAAGGATTCTAAGGAAAATCATTAGAAATGGGTGAGCTTATACAAGTTGCTTTTAACTCTCTAGGTCAAATTGTTTTCATTTTTAAAACTAAAGTTGGCTTGATCCTCAGGAAGGTCCAGAAAGATGGTGGCAGAGTGAAGACGCTGAAATCACTACGTCTAAGCTCACACAGGAATATAAGACTAAAAATGGACTGTAGACTTACCTACTATGAATTTCAACACAAATTAGAGCACTCTGAACTCACTAGAAGGAAGATAACTGAGGGAGACTCAGCAATTGGGGAGCTCCAATAGGAGAGCTACAATCCAGGAATGCCCAGGTACCCAGGTAATAGGAAGTACCTCAGACTGAAGGCTTGGTTCCTCTTCTGCCCACTAAAGCCCTGGTGATAAAGAGAGGCAACTCAGCTCAGTGAGTGGAACCCAAGCTGCAGGGAAAGACTGGCATGGATGCACCACTGAGGTGCGGCCCAGCAAGGCTCACAAAGCCCCGGAGGTAAAAGGGGGGGGAGGGAATGGTTAGATGGAATCAACCATAGGCCCAACTGGGAAGTTGCAACACTTCTAACACTCACCGACCCCCCCACAGGCACATCCAAGCATAGATGTGCTTCAGACCGGAGTCTTGCCTGCTTACCACATCTACCCACATAACCTGCGGTAAAGCCCTGGAAGTAAAGAGAGGCAACTCAGCTCTGTGAGTGGTCCCCAAGTGGAGGGGAAAGACTGCTTAGAGTGGGCACAAAGAGCCCTGGAAGGGCAGAAGGAGGACTGGCAGCCTGCACAACTGAGAGGTTTCTCTCTCTCCCTACATTCCTGCATCTCCTGCCCCCACAGCGGAGGTCTGAAGACTTGAGAGCCATTAAGGAACTGCCCAGAAAGGCTCACAGTGCTCAGAAAGTAAACAAAACCAGTGACTGGCACCACCAAGTTGTCAAAAAAAAAATAACAAGCCACACATACCTGATTACCAGGAGGAAACTGTCGAGGTCAGCCACTGTGCTGGAAGCCCCTAGATTGTGGGTGGAAAGAAACTTCAAGAACTTACTAGCCCAACTACATCAGGGGACAAAAAAAAAAAAAAAAAGAAAGCCAAACAAAACTGCAGACTCTGGGAAGACTACTTCAGCCAGTCATAAAGTACTCCTCAGGAGACCAGCCTAAAACCACAAGGACTAGCTAACTGGAAACTACCAGACATTGAGAGGCCATTCTCCCCTACCCACGGTGGTGTTTGTCATTTGCTTATTTGTGTATGTTTTTTTCGGTTCTTGTACTACTCAGCTGGTAGATTTCTGTGCCCTTCCTTCATTCTTACACTGGTTTCTATCTCCTCTTTCTCCTTCTTGTCCAGCATTATTATTTCTTCTGCCTCTTCTATGTCTGACAATTCCCCTTCATATTCCCTCCTCCCCCATTTATCCTTCACCATCTCCTATCAATTTCCTCCATATTACATTTCCATATCATCCTCCCCTCTCCCTTAACTTCCTACCTCCCTACTCCCTCTCAATTCCATTATTTTGCCCAGACATGCCTAGAAGAAGCAAGAAATTAAATGGAGAAAATCAGCCCACCCAGGCACTTCTTGCACGCACCTTCCAGAAACTAGGACTCAACATGTTACTGGAAGAAGCTGAATACCACAAGAGACCCCTGACTGTTACTGGCTAAGAGGACAGACACAATTCCACACAGTGGAGGCTGGAAAAACAGGAGATACTGAAACAAGGCATAGCTCAGGACATCCTCCACAACTGAAGTGTCTGGAAGTCCCTAGGCTATCGCAAGAAGAACATCCAGAAAGAATGCCAGCCAATAATAGAATACTGTTTGTCAATGAATAGAAAGTATTAGAAAATACACATCAGGGAAGAGAAACAAATACCCAAGCAAGTCCACAGGGGAATAATTCACCACAAAAAGATCAGTCACCAGAAATCACCAAAGACATAGAACTGCTCAGCCTACTGGATAGAGAATTCAAAATCATCATGATAAACAAACAAAAAGAAGATGAATGGCCCTCCCTGGTGGCCCAGCGGGGTAAAGCACAGCACTAAGAAGCTTAAGCCACTTCTGCATGAGTTCGATTCCAGCCTGCCCCAGAGGAGCTCCACATGGTGAGGCAGACCTCTCCTGACCCGCCCACAGCAGTGTATTTCGATCTGCCTGTTCTGCTCCAGCTCTGTCTCTGGGAATCCTCTCACCCTCTACATCTCTGGCCTGTACCCCAGATACAGGGGTAATAATAAATAAATCTTTAAAAAAAAGAAGACAAGAAGGCAAAATATTATATGAGGCGAGCTATCAAGGAATTGAAGGACAAGGAACTGAAAGAAGTGAAAAAGAAAAAAAATGATATGAGACAAGCTAACGAGGAAATGAATGAAAAAGCAATCAATGAATTGAAGAAAGAAAATGAGATCTTAAAAAAGGAAATAGAAGAAATGCAGGAGATTAAAAGCCATTAGAGGAGATAAAGAATGCTGGGGAAAGTAACAAAAACAGAATAGATGAAATGGAAGAATGAAACAGCAACCTCGAAGACACAGAAATAAAGAGAATCAAAACAGAAAAAGAAAGAGAAGGAAAAGGAAAAGGAATGAAGAAACACTTCAAGAGCTATCTGACACCATGAGGAAAGGAAATATCAGAATTACAGGAATCCCAGAAGGTGAAGAAAAAGGCCAAGGAATTGAGAAAATATTTACAGAGATAATAGAGAACTTCCCTAAAATGAAAAAAAAAAAAAAGTTGGCTTATGTGATGCCTAAGGAATTTTTTAGCTCCAAAATTCAGTAAAGCAGGCCAGTTTGAATTGTCAACAAAAGCAAATGTAGTTTTACTCACAGATAATTGACACATAACTTTGTGTACATAACATTGTGTTTGTTTAAGGTATAAAACATAGTGTTTTGGTATAGGTAGTAGTACATGCATATGTTTGTTTTTAAAGATGGCAACCCTAGATGTGTTTGAAACATTAGGAACAGGATGGAGATATTGAACAAGAGAAAAAATGTGGCAAGAAGAAAATAACAAGTTAAGCAAGACTCCATTTCAGTGTGAAAGGGCAGTGTTGGATGCTTCTTTTCACTTCTGATGTTTGAGTGGAGAGAGTGTAATTATTGTAACATCCCCAGGTTGCTTTACTTCTGCCCGAAGGGAGAAATAGTGACTTATTTTGGTTAATTTCGGAAGAAGAAACTCATTATGTCCTGTTGGTCTCAGCTTGTCCCTTTTGCTTTTGGGCAATGACCCTGACTATAGAAAGCTGTTCTCGTTTCTTTTCTATGCCTTAAGTCTTACATAGAGAAGGTACTTTGTCTTCTGGGAGTGTTTATCTGATTCAGCATAACCAGTGATACTGTGTCTAATTTTGAAATTTTTTTTCCAGGTATGCTTGTCTGCTACACTAAAGCTTATTCTCTAGGTTAGCTCCCATCAGTAACAGTGGTGATGTTTCAATCTCCCTCTGACTTATCCTCACCTTATTTTCTCAGTATGTTCAGAATTTGGATGGATGAGTGCTATTTCTTTGACTTTTTCAGTGGTCAGAGGAATTAGCTTTGGCTCAAAAACTCTTGGTACAATAGTTGAGAATAACTAAATGCTTGAGGTATGATAGTTTCCGAAATTCAAAATAATTTCAGTTAAGTAGAAGGGCAAATAACTGCTGAGAATTAGTCAGCAGGCATGGAGTTGGAAAGTTAAAAGAAGAAAATAATTAAAATTACCCTATGAGTAGCTTACTGAAGAATCCACTAAAGAGGACCACTGGATTATCTATTAGGACAATGAAGTGACATTAATAGGCTTGGATGAGTAGGGTTTGAAGGTAGGCCCATTCTCTGCCACCAGGGATGAAAGTGGTAAAAAGTGCTCTATAGAATTTGTTTTATTCTTAAATTTTGGTAATTGTCACAAGAATATAAAATTATCTCTCAAGGTTGGGCAATGAATGGTTGCTACTATATAGTTACAAATGCCACATTACTTTTCAAATATGATAGCTTAGAAAAACCCTAAATTTACCCTATTCAATGATTTTATTGAAGGTTATTATTACATGACAAGCTCAATTGCTCACATACAGAAAAGAAAATACCCAGACTAATTCCCTTTGCTCTTTGACATTTCTAGGACCAAAGGGTGTATTAGCTCATCCATAAAGTAATCTCAGACTCTTCTTTGCATCCCTGATTTTTCTCTATTCCTATTACATTTAAAGTCATACCAGTTGATGGGGGAAAGAGGAGAAAGGAAACATTTGCATTTGCACTTGCACTGCGTGTGGAGAGAATAGAATTTGCAGGTGGATCTGTGAAGTGGGTGCTCTGGAACTCAGCTTAAATCAAAAGTCACGGTGGAATAGTCCCAGTTATGTTTTAGGAGCAAGATGGTGATCTGGCCTTTCAGCTAGAAGTCAAGGACGCAAAGAGAGTGTTGTCTTCGTGATTTGGAAACAGCATAAAACTTGAATGTACAAGGTTCAGAAAACCAGACCCTTGTTTTTTTTTTTTTTTCTGGTGAGGTGAGATTTTTATGAGGAAGTAGACTAGGGAGAAATGGAAAATCAAAATTTCTTAGATTTGATTATGGAGTGAGTCTAAAAGAATGGGAAATGTGAGGCAAATAAAGTCAGAAGGGAAGTAAGGGGGAGTTAAATACAGTAAAATAGGGGCATTTAATTTTACCTGTAAAGTCAAACAAGTAATATTTGTTAGAAATACAGTTGTTGTTTTTTCTTTTCCCTTGAACATTTCTTTTTCATTTTTTGTAAGAGGATGATAATGATGATGATGATGATGATGATGAGAATAATAATGATAATAGTGGAATTGCATATACTGAAAGAAATTAGGTACAGGACATGGACTGAAATATTTTTTAATATTTTTTCTTTTAGTTGAATTGTTATAAAATAAGAATACATTTGCCTTTGAACGTTTATGAAGAATTTGTGCATTTTATTTTAACATCTGTTTCTTCACTTAATTTCTCTCCTTTCTTTTATAGGTATTTGCATACTTTTATTTTTTTCAAATGAGAGGACCTTTTTGTTTGCCACAAGAAAGCTATTATCCAGAATGTTAATGGACTTTCAGCTATTAAGATGTAATGATATACCTTGAGTATTTAACTATAAATTTGAAAAATCTCAGTGAATAATCTCAAAGGAATACTTAGAATGCACTCCTGGTAAATTGGCTCATTTTCCTGTAATTTACTGGAAGTGCTGATATGAGAGCAGTCCTAATGTGAAAAGTACATTAATCCCTGGAGTTACATTGTATGTATTAAATTATTACTCTCAAAGAATAAAATGTATGAGGCCATTTAGCCTTCATTCACATTTGTTACTTAGAATCACAGTAGAAAAACAATCACTTATCTTTTGATGCACAAAATTAGAAATGATGCATTTAATATCTTTTAAGAAAAGAGGCACAGTGATGCTCAGTTACACTTTTACATGACAATTGCTCTTTCCCTAAACAAGTACTGTTCTAGCTAGAGAGCAATTCTTTTGACTTTGTGGAGGCCCATTTCATTCTGCTGGTAATTGAAATATTTTTAGAAACCTTTAATGGAGCTTTCTTTGATGTCAGTCAAAAAGATTAGTCTGCCTTCTAGCCATGAACTTCTACCACCTTGGGGGATTATTTAAGGAGGTAGTCAACATGCAAGAGCAGTGGGTGCAAGGATATTTAGGATATTATCTGAAATTTTGTCTAATTGTGTTTTTCTTTGCCAGAGGACTGAAGTTATGGAACCATAAAGTGTGTTTTGGTCAGCAGCCATTTATGATTCTGGAAATTAAAGCAGAGAGGACACCTCAACTGAGCTCTTAAAAAACAAGCTATACCATGGATATAAAACTGGACTCTTCCCAAGATGACCTACCACTCATGGCCAATACCAGCCACATACTTGTGAAGCATTATGTACTGGACTTTGATGTGGATTTAGAAAGTCAAATCATTGAAGGCACCATAGTACTTTTTTTTGAGTCTGAAAATGGATTCAAGAAACCAAGTAGTTCCACCGAGGAAATCTGCCAGTCTAATAAAGCCTGCAAATTTAGGATGACTGAATCCTGCCAAATTCCTGTGACAAATACAAGGACTTTCCCATCTAAAATGGGATATAATGATTTTACAGTCTGTGGCAAAGGTGAAAGAGATACTTCTGATAATGGTGGTAACCATGACAACCAGGAACAGGCTTCTGGGATTTCTAGCTCAAAGTACTGCTGTGACACAGGGAATCATGGAAGTGAGGATTTTTTGCTAGTGTTAGACTGCTGTGATTTATCTGTGTTAAAGGTTGAGGAGGTAGATGTTGCTGCTGTGCCAGGTATTGAAAAATTTACAAGGTCTTCCAAGCTCAAGGCTGTTTCTGAGAAGCTTAGGAATCAGATCGTACACGAACTTGTGACTCTGCCTGCAGATCATTGGAGGGAGCAGTTAGACTATTATGCTCTCTGTAGTCAGGCGCCTGGCTGTGGGGAACTCTTGTTTGACACTGACACTTGGAGCTTACAGATCAGGAAGACAGGGGCTCAGACAGCTACTGACTTTCCTCACGCCATAAGGATATGGTACAGAACTAAACCCCAGGGGCGATCAGTTACATGGACCTCAGACCAGAGTGGCAGGTAGGTTTTCTGGGCACTCTGCTTCCCCCTGCTCACTGATCTTACATACTAGAAGATGAGCCTTTGTGGGACACTCTTAGGGGACCAGCTCTGCTAAGATTCTCCTTTTCATTTGTTGGGAATATCCGTATAGACCCATAGTATAACAGATAAATTCCCAGGAATGCTGAATTCTTAACAGGATTACTTCCCTTAAATTGGGATAATTTTTTTTAATGGAAAATATAATAATTTATGTTTACATCATTTTGTGCATTTTCCCATCTCAGTTGTAATCCTCTTGGGCTTCCCATCACCAAATTACTCATGTGCCATCACCATAGTCCAGTGCATTTCCCTCCCCCCACTGTTTTTGATCCCATTCCCCACTCCACCCCCATAAAATGTCTGATATATAGCTGTTCATTATTATTATTATTTTCTCGTCTGGTTTGTTATATTCCTACTATGAGTGAAACCATCTGGTATTTTTCCTTTTCTTTCTGGCTTATTGCACTAAGCATGATCTTTTCCAGCTCCACCCATGTTGCTGTAAAAGGCATGTATTTGTTATTTTTTGGTTGCTGAGTAATATTCCATCATATATAGGCACCACATCTAAAAAGATTATCTTAATAATCTCCTGTATTCCTATGTTAGGAGATTGAAAGGTAAGACTAGTTATTAAATTTCAAGCCTGCCTTTGTGCTCCTATATCTATTTGTGACTTCCAGTGCTGTGGATGGGAGCCATGTGTATCTCTGAGTGAAGACTTTTTCAGAGTTGCTTCATATTGATATTTCCCTGGAGAGAGTAGACAACCTGCCTAGTTGGCTTGGTGTAAAGCCTGGCAAAGTAATTCCAAATATAGCCAGCTCTACTTTGTAACTTTCTTACTTTACCTGTCTCCTGGCAGAGCCACTTCCCTGGACTTTGTCAGCTGTCATTTAATGTGAACCCCCTACCTTCCTCCATTCAACATACCAACACATTCACTGAACACTAGAAAGATTAGTTTTTGGTAAGTAGGATGATCAGTCTTGCTTAGATTGCATACTTTGCATCTTTGGTTGTGATCCTCTGTATTTGATACTAGGGAGACTCCTGATTTTTAGTGTGGGGAGAAGGAATTGACGAGACAGGGATTTTCCAGGGCTTGCAGTTTGGCAATCGTTTTTAATTTCTCATCCTCCAACAGTAGTTTGGGGTTTTAGAATTGAGTATTTTAAAATCAAATTTTATTGATTCCTTATTTTATTTTTACCTATTTCTTTGTGCTAATGTACTGTAAATCAATACAGTCATTATTACAGAGTATAGTTGTAAGAGCATAGATCTCTGTGAGCTTGTTTTGAGAGCCTTCATTTATAACATTGTAGTCCCTTAATGGAGGCAGTGGTCTCAGTAAATTACTTACACTCTTCTCTAACCCATCCCTCAAAAAACCTTTTCGATTTTTTTTAAAACACCACTTTCACTTTGAACTCTAATTATGAGATTCCTCTTCTCTAATCTTCACTCCTGCTCCAGTGTCTTGCCCTGCTCCGAATGAGTTCACTTCCTGTCTTATGTCTATGATAGGTTCTGAGGCAGCCCTTAGGAAATTGCAGACTTAGTGCATACTTACATCAGTCAAAAGCATCTTGATTTCTTTAAATCAAGAATGGGGACATTCTTGGGAGATTCTGAGGGAAAGAACAGGTTATCTTGTAACTTATCTGTGAAATTTTTTGCAATTAGTAAGAATGGGTTTTCAATAAGGTCTAACAATATACTATCTCTGAATATGTAACTAAAACATTATAGTTTTTATACTCTCTAACATTTCATTTTTGAGTTAATAATGGGGAATACTATACTCAATACAAGAAAAGAGATTTGTGAATTTCATTGTATGTCAAATATGAGTAGGAATGAGTTATATATAGATGCTGGTTTCTTTAAAGAAATTGAAGAGGCCCTTCGGCACATCTTGTTTCTACAAAGGTTGAATTTATCCTTGATGTCTCCTTTATGGCCATTAAATAAAATGCATGATCATAGTGGAATTTAAACTGTACTCTTGTAAGTTTGTAATTATGTGCTAGTAAATAAATGGCATCTATGCAGTTGTAAAACAGTAATAAATGTTTTAAATGTTTTGTTTTTTTTTAATTCTTGAAAGATGTTTTCTCTCTTATCTTTTTTGGGGGGAAATTTTATTACAGTCAAAATAATCTTACCTGAATGAACTATAGTCTCTCTAACCTCTCCCACAGTAAATCTAGGTATACACTGGTAACTTTGAATTTTTAATGACTTTAAAATGCCTAAAGATCCCTGGTTGTTAGTATGGAAATAATCCTTTAGTGATAGTAATCATCAGGGTTGCAGAGGCTTTATAAATATGATTGTATGAAAAAATAAAATTTCACATTTGTGTGAAAAATATAATTGGATGGAGCTTATTTCCTCTAAGGCATACATTCTACATTTATAAAACTAAAATAGTTGTTACATTTTATCCTTGAATTTCAGAATACTTTCAGCATATCTACCATATATTCTTAGTCCTAGAGGAGAAACTTTTTATTCCTATTTGATAAGCAGAAAAATAAAGTTACTAAATGCCCTTAAAAGCCTCCATGTCTCAATTGTGAAAGGAAACTATGTTTCTTATTTATGATCGTTACCATATTTTTAATGCATGCAAATGTTTTAATGTATTGAAAGATAAATGAATTACATTAATGTTCAAAATTTCTATTTTCAAACATAAGAAAAACCTTAAATTGTTACCTTTTCCTTTGACTTCCACCCATGGCTTTTCCTCTTTCCACCCTCACCATACTCCCTTTCAAGAGTATAATTTATTTTGGTTAATAATGTATAAATAAATAACCATTTGGGATGTCCCATCCTGGAATATAAAATATGAGAAAATAGCCAAGCTATATGAAAAATGCATGAAACAACCTCACTGAAGAGGGATAAGGGATAAAGTGATAGTCTAAGTAACTTTGGAAATGAGTAATCTGTAAGACTAAAGTTAAAGAACAATATACATAAGTAATGTTCTATAATTGACAACATTTTTCCCCATGGAAATAAAGATTAACAATTCTGGTACTATTGCATGCATGGTGAAATTGAATAATTATGTAAATGGATAAGATATGGATATGATAGTGGGAGCCATGTTTCTCACTACTGAAATTGGAAGTGACAGATAAGCAAGTGGAAAAGACTAGAGTGACCCATATGAAAATTAGAATTGAAGACATTACTATGAACCCCAGTTAGCTTAATTTTTTTTAAGCTTAAGAAATATTTTTTCCAGAAAATATTCCATAATCAATGTTTTATTTTTGAAACTTCCTTTTCATTTACGTAACTATGTAATTTGAGGAGCACAACTTCATACCTCCATGTTTATGCATGTGTTACTCACCTTCTATCAACTATCTAGTGTGACAGTCTGATCACATTTCTTTTCCTACCATCTTGTATATCCCCTTTAGTGTTTTTGTAATGCCAGTTTGTTTTCTTTGGCTGTTTGTATTCTGCAAATGAATGAAGCCATCCAATAACTGTCTTTTACTTTCTTATTTCATTTAGAATAATCATCTCAAGATCCATTCATTTTGTCCCAAAAAGCCCTACTTCATCTTTTTAAATAGCTGAGTAGTATTTCATTAAGTATATAGTCCACAATTTCTTTATTCAGTTTCCTGACTGTGGGTATTTAGATTGCAAGTTTCCATGACTGGACTTTTGTGAATAATACTACCGTGAAAATATGAGTACTTAAATATTTTCATATTGGTGTTTACAAACTCTTTGAGTAAATACTTAGAATTTGTATTGCTAGATTATAGTCTTTCCATTTTTATATTTTTGTGGAATCTTCATTCTATTTTCCATGGACTACGTGTCTACCAGCTATAATGGATGAGTGCTTCTTCTTCACATTTTTGCCAACATGTATTGTTTTCCAATAGTTTCATCTAGGCCATTCTCACAGTGGTGAGGTGATAACCTCATTGCAGTTTTGATATCCATTTCCCTTATAATAAATGATGTGGATTTTTTTTTTTTCATGTAGCTACATGTAGCTAACTTCTTTAGACAGGAGTTCCTTTAGGCCTTTTCTCATTATTTTTGATGGTGTCACTTGGATTTTTTTGTTACTGAGTTATTTTTTTCTTTATTTAGTTTGGAAATTAAACCCTGTTGGACATGTGATTTGTAAGTATCTTCTCCCCATCTAATGATTGGATTTTTTGTTTTTGTAGTACTTTCTTTTAGGTTTTAAAAGATTTTGTATTTGATATAGTTTCACTTGTTTGTTTTGTTTTTGTTTTCTTTCCCCCTGACTTGTATCCCTAAATATATCTCTCTGGTTGACACTTTAGGATTACATCTTCTATATTTGTTTTATGTATTTCATGATTTCAGGTCTTACAACCAAGTCTTTTCTCCATTTTTGAATTAATTTGTGTGTGTGGTTAAGTTATAATATTGCTTATTTCTTTTCTTTGTTTTTGTTTTGTGTGGATGTCCAAGTTTCTCAACATCATTTGGTATAGATTTCCTTTCTCCATTGTATATTTATGGCACCTTTGGTAAAGAAAAACAGTTCATATTTGTGTAGGTTTATCTCTGAATTTTCTGTTTCTTAACCTGTTCTGTATCTGTTTTTATTCCAGTACCATTCTGTTTTGGTTACTATTGCTGTGTAGTATAGTTTGAACTCAGAGAGCATGTTACCTCCATTTTTCTTTTTTTCCCCTCTGCATTGATTTGGCATCTGTGACCATTTGTGGGTCTATACAAATTTTATATATGTCTTTATATTTCCTTGAAAAATGCCTTTGGGATTTTGACAGATATTACATTGACTCTGTAAATTGCTTTCATTAATATGTCCATTTTACCAGTGTTTATTCTTAAAGAAAATTTTGATTACTTTTTGAATTTCCATGCTTATTGTCTTGGAAGGCTCTATAATATGTCCATTTCTTCTCAATCATCTATAGTTTTGTTTGCATACAAGACATTATTCACTTGTATTTCAGCAGTATCTGTTATAATGTTGCCTGTTTAATTTCTGATTCCATTTATTTGGGACTTAGGTTTCTCCCTACTTCTCCCTCTCTGTTTCTCTTTTTTAACATACCTAAATGTTTATCAACTTTGTTTATCCTTTCAAAGAACCAACTCTTGGTTTCATTGATCTTTTGCATTGTGTTTTTGGTTTTTAGTTTTGATATTCTGTTCTAATATTTATTATTTCCTTCTTCCTACCGATTTTTGGCTTTTTTTTTTGGTTCCTTAAGATGTAAGATAGATTATTTATTTGGGATTTTTCATCTTTTAATGTGGCCTATATCTATGTACTTCCCTCTTAATACCACATTGATATATCCCATAGACTCTGGTAGTTTGTCTCTTCATTTTTGTTAGTTTTCAGATAATTTTTATTCCTCTTAGGTTTCTTCATTGACTCAGAATAATTTGAAAGCATTTTGCTTAGTCTCCACATGCTTTGGTTTACTCCAGATTTCTTCTTATGGTTATTTTCTACCTTTATACTGTTACAATCAGAAATATAATGGAATATAATGAAATATATTAGAAATACAATGGAAATTTTTACATATATTTTGAGACATTTTGTTTCCTAACATATGAGAATGTTTAGTGTTCACTCAAGAATGTATATACGTATCTTCAGCATGAAAGGCTCTCTAGTGCCTATTAAATCCATTTGATATGTAGCTTCATTTATTTCCCTCTACTCTCTGTCTAGATGCTCTAACTACTGACATCAATGGTGTATTTAGAGTTATTATTAGGGTGTTTCTGTCATTGTGTTGTTTTAATTCTCTTAATAGTTACTCTTTATATTTGATGCATAAGTATTGATGATCAGTTGTCCCCTGGATCATCTAGTGCCTCCCTTTGTCCCTGATTGCCTTTTTGGCTGAAAGTCTAATTTATAAGATAAGAGATAGTAATTTCTGCTTTTGTCTCTAATTATTGTCTTTTTTTATAGATTCATTTATTTATATATACAGAACTGGGGTATAGGTCAGAGGTGTAGGGATGGTGAGAGGAATCATCAGAGACAGAATGGGGAACAGAACAAGTAGATGTACTAAAATACACTGCCGAGGCGAGCATCTGGTGGGTCAGGAGAGGTCTGCCATGCTATGTGGGTCACCTCACTGGCCAGTGATCAAACTCATGCTGTAGTGGCCGCAAATAGCTTCATAGTGCTGTGCTTTAACCCATTATGCCACTGGGGCTAGCCCTCTTTTGTCTTGAAATACTCTTCTCTAGCCTTTAAACTTAAGACTATGTATTTATATCTAAAATGAGTTTCTTGTATGTATAGTATTACTTATTTAGCCAATAGTCATTCTCTGTCTTTTAATTGATGCGTAATGCTGTTCATGTTTCAGGTGATTATTGATGTAGGAGGCTTATTTACTGTATTTACTGACATTTTTGTTTTCTTTTTAAAAATTTTACTGTTGTTTATTTTTCTGTGTGTTTCCATCTACCTCTTTATTTGAATAACTTTCCCTGATGGGTTCCTCAATTTCTTTCTTTCTTTCTTTCTTTTTTTAATTCTAAATGTCTGTATTCTAGGTTTTGTGTTCCCATGGGGGGGGGGGATGTGTCATACTTAACTCCATCCAAATAGTCTTTTGTAGTGCTAGTATTGACTTATTGCCATTTGACTATATATGTTTTATCATTTACTTATTGCCCTTTAATGTTTTATTATTATCTCATATTATCCTTGCTTATACTTCACTTTTCCCAGGTTTTCTTGTTTTGTTTTTTTCTCTTCATGTGGAAGAACTCTTTTGAACATCTCTTGTAGGACAGGTCTGCTGGTACTAAGTTCCATTAGCTTTTATTTGTCTGAAGTCTATTTGTCCATCATATTTGAATATTTGAATAATATTTTTTCATAATAGTGTGTTCTTAGTTGGTAGTTTGTAAATATGTTATTCCACTCTCTTCTAGACTTGAGAGTGTCTGCTGAGAGATTTGATGAGATTCTGATCAAAGTGACTTGTATAATACATACTTCTTTTTAGCAGCCTTTAATATTTTTTTTCCTCATCTTGGATTTTGGTAATTTAATAATGATGTATCTTGGTGAAGATCACCTACATTTACAAATTCAGTTCTTTTGGCTTCTTGTATATCCATACTCAGTTATTTCCTTAGTTTTGGACAGTTCTCAACTATAATTTCTGTGTTTTGTTTATGTTTTCTTTTATTTATACATCTGTGTTTTACACCACATATTTTTGATTCAGCCATATGTTTTGGGGCATTTGGGCTGTTTCCATATCTTACCTATTGTAAAACAGTGCCGCAATAAATATAGGGGTGCAGGCATCCTTTTGAATGTTTTTGTGTCTTTTGGGTAAATTGCTGAATCATATGGTAGCTCCATTTTTAGTAGTTTGAGGAACCTTCACACAGCTTTCCATAATGGTTTGACTAGTTTGTATTCCCACCAGCAGTGTATGAGAGTTCCTTTTTCTACACATCTTCACCAATATTTGTTGTTTCCTGTTTTTTTAATAAAGTTATTTATTTATGCATACAAGAACTGGGGTCCAGACCAGAGGTGAGGGGGTGAGGGGATTCACCAGAGACAGAGTTGGGAGCAGAACAGGCAGATCAACTGAAATCTGTGGTGATGTAAGGGGTTAAAGTGCAGCACTACGAAGCTATCCACAGCCACGGCAGCAGGATTTCAATCCTTGGCCAGGGAGCTAACCCACATAGTACAGTAGACCTCTTCTATTATATCTACTGTTTCCCTCAGCAGTGTTTTTTTTTTTTTTTTTAATATGGCCATTCTTACTAGTGTAAGGTGGTATCTCATTGTGGTTTTGATCTGCATTTCCTTTACTTTAAGTGATGTAGAACATTTTTTTCATGTACATGTTGGCCATTTGCATTTCCTATTTGGATAAGTATCTTTTTATCTCTTCTGCCAATTTTTAGACTGGATTGTTGATATTGTTTTTGTTGAGTCATGTGAGCTCTTTGTGGACATGACAGAAGAGGTCTGCTGCACTATGTGGGTTAGCTCCCTGGCTAAGGATTAAAATCCTGCTGTAGTGGCTGTGCATAATGCTGCACTTTAACCCCTTGCATCGAGGATTGTGGAAGATGGCGGCAAAGTAAAGATGCTGAATTCACTGTGTCCAGGCTCGTGCAGGAATTGTGGACTGAAAAAGGAATATAGACTTACATACTACGAATTTCAACCCAAATGAGAACACCCCAGACTCATTAGAAGGAAGATATCTGAGGGAGAATTGGCGATTGGGGAGTTCCGATAAGAGAACTCCCCTCCACCACCCTGGGAGGGCTCAGGCCCCTGGAAGTTTGGCGAGCTTGCAAGAACTGCTTTACCCCTCGCTAATGCCTTGGAGGTGAAGGGAGACATCTCAGCTTGGTGAGTGGAGCCCAGGCTGAGGAAAGACTGCAGATCCGATCCAGAGCACCTGGGCGCTGGACAAAGCCACTGACGGACCAGCTCAACCAGCTCAGGACTGGCCAAGATGGTGGCAGAGTAAAGACTCCGGGATGACTACGTCTAGGAGCACACAAGAATATGTAAAAATGGACTATAGGCTTACATGCTACGAGTTTCAACCCAAATGAGAACACCCTGGACTCACGAGAAGGAAGATAACTGAGGGAGAATCAGCAATTGGGAGAGTTCCAATAAGGGAACTACTATCCAGAAGCACCACAGACAGGATAAGCGGAACACTGCAACTCTGATTGATGGGGGGAATGCCCAGGCTCTAGCACTGCAGATGGAGGCTTCCTGTTAATGCAATTTGGAGAATAGAACCAAGCCGTGGGGAAAACACTGTGCAAGTGGGCACATAAAGCCCTGGGAGTGAAAGCCCTAGAAAAAAATCTAGTGATCTGGTGATGGGGGCAGCTGCAAGGTTTGCAACCCTTTCACCCACTCCCACAGCACAGGCCTGAAGGCTTGTTCCCAACATTAGTCACAAGGTGGGGCCAGTAAGTTCACAAAGCCCCTGAGATAAAAAGGGGGAAAAAATAACAGACTGAATCAAAACAGGCCCATTAACACTCCCCAAGTAGTAAGGAAAGACTGTTCAGGGAGAGATGGCTCTGAGTGGGCACAAAGACCCTTGGAGGCCTAGAGGGAGGAATGACAGCCTGCAAAACTGGGAGGTGTGGAGAATTAGGACTCAAGTGTTACTGAACAGCAGTGGCCGGAAGATGTATGAGCCAGTAAGGCACTGACTTACAAGGCTCACAGTGCTCAAAAAATAAAACCAGTGACTGGCTCAACCAGAGGCCCAGCTCCAGCACTTCTAAAGCATCCCACCCTCCAGGGCGCATCCACACATAGAGGGAACCCGGGACATCAGAAGTCTATAAAGATCAACAGGCACCTTCCAATGACAAGGACTCAACAAGTTACCAGAAGAAGCTGAACACTACAAGAGACCCCTGAGTATCACTGGCAGAGAAAACAGCCATAATTCCACACAGTAGGGGCTGGAAAAATAGGAGATACTGAAACAAAACAAGGCTCAGAATACCCTCCACAACTGAAGTGTCTGGAAGTCCCTCTGCCATCCCAGAAAGAACAGCCAGAAATAATGCCAGTCAATAATAGCAACACCGTGTCTCAGTGAATAGAAAGTATTGGAAAATACATGATGGAGAAAAGAAGACAAATATTCAAGCAAGTCCACAGGGGGAAAATTCACCACAGAAAGATCAGTCAGCAAAAATCACCAAAGAAATAGAAGAACTGCTTAGCCTACCAGGTCGAGAATTCAGAATCATTATGACAAACAAAAGAAGATGAGAAGGAAAAAAAATGAAATGTGGTAAACCTTCAAGGAGTTGAAGAACGCAAACAAGGAAATGAATGAAAGAAATGAAAAGGAAAAAAAAGATATGAGACAAGCATTCAATGAACTGAAGAAAAAAAAATGAGACATTAAAAAAAGAAATAGAAGAATCGCAGGTAATGAAAAGGCCACTAGAGGAGATAAAGAATACTGGGAAAAGTAATGAAAACAGAATAGATGAAATGGAAAAATGAATCAGCACCCTTGAAGACACAGAAACAAAAAGAATTAAAAAAGAAAGAGAAGTAAAAAGGAAAAGGAATGAAGAAACACTTCAAGAGCTATCTGACACCATTAAGAAAGGAAATATCAGAGTTATAGGAATCCCAGAAGGTGAAGAGAAAGGCCAAGGAATAGAGAAAAGTTTCACAGAGATAATAGAAGAGAACTTCCCTAATTTGAAGAAGGAGATGAAAGTAGACATCCAAGAAGCAAAAAGAACACCAAACTATCATGATGATAGGAGAAATACAGAAGACACATTATAATAAAAATTCCAAGAATACAAGACAAGGAAAAGATAATGAGAATGACAAGAGGGGAGAAGCAAATAACCTATAAAGGGAAACCAATCTGGATGACATCAGACTTCTCCAAAGAAACACTACAGGCAAGAAGAAAGTGGAGGAACATACTCAACAAACTCCAAAACATTAAATGCCAGCCAAGAATACTCTATCCTGGGAAGCTCTCCTTCCTCTATGAAGAAAGAATAAGGACAATTTCAGACAAACAGAAACTCTGCAATTTTGTCATGACTAAACTCCCACTCCAAAAGATACTACAGGAAGCCCTCAAACAGAAGAATGAGCTAGAATAGTTCAAAACAAGGAATAAAAATACAAAAGGGCTAAAATGGCAAATGTAGGTGCCAGTATATCAATATTATCTCTAAATGCAAATGGCTTAAACTCATCAATTAAAATGACACAGCTGCAGGATGGATTAAAAACAGAACCCAACATACTGCTGTCTGCAGGAAACACATCTAACTGTAAAAGATAAAAACAGATTGAAAATAAAAGGATGGAAAACAGTTCTACAAGCAAGTGGACCAAAGAAGAATGCAAGAACAGCTATACCTATTTCAGATCAAATAGACTTCAAACTAAAAAAGGTTAAAAGAGACACAGAAGATCACTAACCCCTTGCATCACCAGGGATTTCTGTGCTTTATCAGCTGTGTTGCATGCAAATTTTTTCTCCCAATCAGTAGGGTTTTTGCATTGATAAATGTCTCATTTTCTGTACAGAGCTTTTTAGTTTGATGTAGTCCCAGTTGTTCATCTTTTCCTTCACTTTCTTTTCTTTGGGGAATATATCTTTTTAAATGTTACACAGAGATGTATGTCATGTTGTATTTTGCCTTTATTTTCTTCTATGTGTGTTATGGTTTTAAATCTTATGTTCAGTTCTTTTATCCATTTGGAGTTGGTGTGGTGTATATTGTGTGGTAGTAGTCTAACTTCATTCTTTTGTGTGTAGCAGTCCAGCTTTCATAGCACCAGTTATTGAACAACTGTCCTTGTTCCATTGCATATTCTTGCCCCTTTGTTAATGATTAGTTGGCCATAAATATGAGTTTACTTCTAAGTTTTCTATTCAATTCCATTGGTCTGTGTATCTGTTTCTGGTCTAGTACTTTACAGTCTTAATGATTATGGTGTTGTGAAATAGTTTGAAGTCTGGGAGTTTGATGCCTCCATTCTCCTGTTTAGTTAGGAGAACTTGGGCTATTAAAGGGTTTATGTGATCCAATATGAATTTCATCAGTATTTGTTTTATACATAGAGAGCCATTAAAACTACACAGAAAAACTAATCAAAATAATCAGATTAGTAAAACAGCAGAATACAAAATCAACACTCAAAAATCAGTGGCCTTAAATGCAAACAATCAATATGAAGAAGTAAAAAAAACATCCATTTTATAATTGAAACAAAAAAAAATCAAATACTTGGGAATAAACCTAACAAAAGAGGTGAAGACCCTATACAAAGAAAATTATAAAGCACTGTTCAAGAAAATAGTAAAAGGCACAAAGAAATGTAAAGACATCACCTACTCATGGATTGGAAGAATTAACATTATCAAAATGGTCATCTTCCAAAAGCAGTTCACAGAATCAACATTGTGCCAATCCAAATTTCAGTGACACTCTTCAAAGACATAGAGCACGTATAATTTATTTACACAGTGTCTGTGCCCCCTTTTCTGTCTCTTTTAGCCTTCTGACATACTAAATATCCTTATTTTTCCTTTTCCTATGCAGTCATAGAGTTTTTTTTGTTTTTTACATTTTTCTTAAATCTTACTTCTCTCTTTCTTCCTGGGTCATTTATACAAATGTTGTATCCACTTTTGGAAATTTTCTTTGTTGCCCACTAAAGTCTACATATATAATTTCTATATTTGTCTTCTTTTCATTCTGTGTCTCTTTGTGTGTGTTTTGATATCTTCAGTCTAATTAGTGAAGAACTCCTTTTGTTCCTGGGTCTCAGATTTTCACTTTTTTAAAATATTTATTTATGCAAACAGAACTGTGGTAAGGCCAGAGGTGCAGGGACAGTGAGCCAGAGACAAGAGTGGTGAGCAGAACAGACAGATCGATGTATTCTGCTGAGGGGAGCAGCAGGCAGGTCAAGAGAGGTCTGCAGCACCATGTGAGTGACATCCAGGCCAGGGAGCGAATTCTCACTGTAGCTGCAGCTAGCTTGCAGTGCTACACTTTATCCACCAGGGAGGACTTGATCTCAGAATTTCTAAGATCCTTTATCTGCCTTTCTGCATTTGATCAAACTACTAGGACCTTGTTGAATTTTTTTTAAAAAAATCATTAATCTAATATCTTTGTCTATTAGGTACTCAAATTTTATGTTCCTCATATTGTTCTCTAGACTTATAATCTTCACTTTTGGTTTGTCTATTTTGTGTTTTGATCCTCCGTGTTACTTCTGTACTTTTTCAGCTGAGATGGTATGGTTTGAATTTTGTTTATCTTCTATGTTTAGCTTGATTAACAGTGGATGCAAGACAGGGATGCTGGAATTCAAGGATCTGGTATCAGCCTTGGTGAGGAGAAAGAGTTACTCCATCTTCTTTCCTTGGTCTGCAAAGGAAACACTGTTTGCTGCTTCACAGAACCCAAATCCTAGGGGCAACTTCCTTGCTTTCCTTTTCATAGAACATGGTACCTACATATGATTTGGAGCAAGTTCTCTCAAAGCTCCCAGCCAGGATAGGGTTTCTTTGTCTGCATTGACAGTAGCCAGATAGTTCACCACTGAATCTACAGTTCCAGCACCATATACAAATAGAGCTTTCCTCACATACAATCTGTGTACCTGCATAGTCTGTACTCTGTTCCCAGCTTATCAGCTGTTTGATGTGATCTTCACCATGGTTATAAAACGCTTACTCTCTCTTTATTCCACTCCGCTAGAGAGTTACCAATTTCAGAGAAAAAAAATCCATGTTTCAATTACTCATTACCATTAAATTGGTATAATTTACTGACAGCCAAATTTAGCATTTTTGTAGTTGTATTTAGGGATAAGAGTTATCTGAACATTCCTATTCCACTTTGTTGTGGGTGGACTAATAAAGACATGGGTGGTTGCATATAGAAATAATTATTGGTGTAGATGTTTTAAGAGTTAGTGTACACCCATGTATTTTCTTGCTCCTGAGCTGAGAGGGTTTAGAGCAATGAATTCACTTTAATAAATGAGCATTTTGGTTTCTAATACCATTATTCAATAAAGGAAACAGGACTTGGAAAAAACTAGAACTGGAGTAGATGATACACAAAATGAACCTGGAGCAGCTTGCAGTGTTAGAAAATAAGGAAGTTTTCAGACTCCTGTGCTCCTCCCTGGCCTGGTTCCAAAACCTGAGAGTCCCACTTTATTTCTGTTCCTTTTCTCAGAGAAAAGGAAGAGAGAAAAGGGGAAGAAAAGGGGACGGAGGGGGAGAATGGAAGAGAGAGGGATGGAGAGAAGGAAGGAGGGAGGGAAGATAGGAGGGAAGAGGGGAAGGGAGGGAAGGGGAAGGTTCTCAAAGAAAAGCAACAACTTTTAATTGTGTGTATATATCAAATGTCCAAGAAGCCATCTCAAAGAACTTCTAATAGCCAAAACTTAGCAACAAAATAAAGTACTTTTGATCTAAATGTATAAAATAAATGTCGTTGAGTCCATACTGTTATAAATGATTGAAGGAATGAAAAATGAAAATGGACAAATCCATGATCAAGAAGTCCACATTATATACCCACTTTGTCCCAAAGGAGGTGGAAAATAACTCTCATTCCTTAAATGTGAGCTACACATAGTAACTTCCTGTCAAAAAGGATGGTATGAAAAAGGGAAAAAGATAGTCACTTTACACTTGAGAAACCTGGCAAATACAGCCTGAGATTAAGGTTAACATTAGTAGTGATGTGATGAAATAGCATCTTAATGAAACTCTTCCCCCAAACCTTAACTTCTAACCCCTCTCTAACATCAGAGAAAAACATCAGGTGAGTTACATTTGTAGTAACCTGTCCACCAAAATACCTGAATTTTGGCTCTTGCGAGAACAGCACAAAATTTCTTATGAACCTGTCATAGTCTAGAGAAGCCTAAGGAAACATTATTAAAAAATAATGTAATGCCTTGAAATAGAAAAAATATCATTAGGGTGCAATCTAAGGAAATTTGAACAAAGTGTAGACCTTAGTTAATAATAATGTGTCAGGACCTTTCTTGGTGGTACAGTGGGTTAAAGTGCAGCACTATGAAGCTGTCATAGCCACTGCAGCATGAGTTCAATCCCTGGTGAGGGAGGTAACCCAAATGGTGCAGCAGACATCTCCTGTCTTGCCTTCTGCTCCCTAGCTGTGTATTTCAGTACATATGCCTATTCTTCTCCCTACTCTGTCTCAGGTGAATCTTCTCACCAGAGGAATCCTCTCACCTGTCCTGTACCCCAATTCCATATGAATAAATAAGTAAATACTTAAAAAAAAATAATGTGTCAATATTGGTTTATCAGTTGTGACAAATATATCATACATGCAATGTTAATAATAGGATTAGAGTATATGACAACTTTGTGTGTTAGGTTTACATTTTTATAAGTAAATCAAAAGCTAATCTGTAAGTTTTTTTGTTAAAATTAGCTCCAGGCATGGTAGACCTTTCCTGTCTTGCTCACTGCTCCCCTCAGCAGTATATTTCAGTTGATCTGCCTGATCTGTTAATCACTTTGTCTCTGGTGAATCCTCTTATTCCCCCAACACCTCAGGCCAGTACCCCAGTTCCTATAATAATAAATAATCTTTAAAAATATTAAAACTAGCTTCATATTTATAAAAAAGTCACCATCTTTCTATCCTAATGTCCCCCCCTTTTAAAGGCTGTTGTCCCACTTTTTGACAAATGGTAATGAAGTCTCTTAAGAGCTAGAAATATACCTGAAAATATAGTAGATTATTTCTTTTAATGATTGTCAATAATTTCTTATTCCCTATTATTATTATAATACTGTAGTTCTAAAGTGAGATATCTGGAAGTATACAAACTACATTTTTCTATCTTAGGTTAGCCATCATAGGGTTGTGGCAACTTTTGAGTTGAAATGCTCTTTCCCACCTTCATCAGTCTGATATTTGGTGTTAGCAGACATTGAAGAGTGACTGTTGAAGCAGACATTGAAGAGTGACTGTTGAAGCAAACACATATGTAATAATACAACATGTTTCTTGGAAAAGTTGTGTACTTTGCTACACAAAGGGGGAATATATCCTTCAAAAATATTTTGGTGAGAATGAGGACAGGGTCAAGAATGTGTAAAGGTGTTTTCTTGCTAAATTAGAAAGGGATGGAGTTGTGTTTTTGATTCTAGATTTTCATTAACAAAACCCCCCAAAAACCAGAAACCTTTTTTTTGAATTTATATACTTTGTGCATTTTTCCATATTTTCCCCATTCTCCATTTCACAAATGTCAAAAGGTGATCCCAAGTGTCCAAAATAAAAGCATTTTCTGGTAATCCAAAATTTCCTTTGTGATTATTAAAATAGTTGTGGAGGCCCTCCCTGGTGGCGCAGCGGGTTAAAGCACAGCACTAAGAAGCTAAAGCCACTTCCTCATGAGTTTGATTCCCGCCTGTCCCGGAGGTGACCACATGGTGTGGCAGACCTCTCCTGACCCGCCCGCTGCTCCCCTCAGCAGTACACTTCTTCCATCTGCCTGTTCTGCTCCCCGCTCTGTCTCTGGTGGTCTGGTGAAGCCTCTTGCCACCCCTGAGCCTCTGGACTATACCCCAGTTCTGTATGCACAAATAAATAAATAAATCTTTAAAAAAAACATAGTTGTAGAATCAGCCAAGTAAGCTATAAGATCTGAGCTTAAGTTGATGAATTACAGAATATGAAAAAATGGAGGAAATTTTGAAAAAAGGAAATTTGATTAAATACAAGAAATTTATTATTTTTTAAAAGATTTATTTGTGCATACAGAACTGGGGTACAGGCCAGAGATGCAGGGATGATGAGAGGATTCACCAGAGACAGAGTGGGATACAGAACAGGCAGACCGATGAAGTACACTGCTGAGGGAAGCAGCAGACGAGTCAGGAGAGGTCTGCTGTGCCATGTGGGTCACCTCTTGGCAAGGATCCAACTCATGCTGAAGTGGCTTAGCTTCTTAGTGCTGTGCTTTAACCTGCTGCACCACCAGGGAGGACCCGAGAAAGTAAGGAAAATGCATTGTAAGTTAAGTAATATTTCAGCTTTTATAAATCTCAATGATAGTCCTTTGTTTTATGTAACATCAATATATTATAAAAACATTAATGGGAATACTTTTTATATTTGTTGCTGAAGGATTGGACCAAGGAAGATACAGGCTTTTGGAGTATTTTGTTTGACATCAGCACCAAATGTTAAAGCAGATTTTTGGAAGAGAGTTCATGGCTAAAAGGAACATTTCTATAATTAAATCTTACCCCTGCCCTCCTTTCTTGCTTCAAGAAACCAGTGCAAAACTCATGAGAACTGAAGTGGATTTATACATCAATTTTATAATATAATAATATTACTTTGAAAGAGGAATTGATCATCTCATACTTGAAAATATTTGGGAGGTATCTTTTTAATCTTCTTTCTCCCCATTGTGCATTCTAGAATTAAAATTATTTCCCAGAATCCCCGGAAAGTCATGAAGAAAAGAAAATGATGGTTCTCTTCCCTTAAACAAGTAAACAAAATCACCAACCAAACTAAAAATGTAACAAAATATAAAAGGAAAATAAGATATATCACAAATTATAACCAAAGCATATTAGAAGATGGGAGTCAGGAGACACAAATACTGCTAACTAATCCATGATTTCAGATAACACATTTATGATTTCATGATCTATTTGTGTAAAATGAGACGATTCCATGAGAAGATCTTCAAATATTTGCCACATATAAAATGCTATATTCACAAGGGACTTCCACATGAGAAGACTGTCTTTATTTATGAGTAGTGTGCCTATTTGGCACCCAAACACTTCTGGTGAAGAACTAGTGAATTTATAAATCAAAGCCACTTTCAATCCAGTTCATTTGGACTATATACAAAATCTGTGTTTTTGAGACTCCTTAGATTTGCTATATTGTGATTAACGAATCCTGGTTTTGCTAATTGGCCCATGAAATAGAATGAAATCAGAGAGATTTTGTGTGTGTGTGTGTGTGTGTATGTGTATGTAGGAAGGAGAGACAGTCATAGTTGACACCTCCTGTTTAGTAATCTAGCTCCTAGCATAAGAAGGCAAGACAGTTGTTCATCTGCAGTAGAGAACATGGAGTGTTAATGAGAACATAGAGTCATAAAAAAAAAATTGGTGCATAGACAGATTAAAAAAGAATTGGAGGAGGCCCTGAGACTTTGTAACCTGTGGAAATTTATAAAATATTATAAAAGATTCTGACCTCTGAAGCTACATCTGTAGCTCTCTGATCTCCAATGACCATACTCACAAACATTGCAGACTTGTAACCTCCTATGTGCTGATGCAAATCTTTGAAAATGATGACTATGTGGAGGGAGTAAGCCTTGAAACATTTTTTTAAAGATTTATTTATTTATGTATACAGAACTGGGGTACAGGCCAGAGGGGCAGGTGAGAGGATTCATCATAGAGTGAGAAGGAGAACAGGCAGATCAATGAAGTACACTGCTGAGAGAAGCAGCAGGTGGGTCAGAAGAGGTCTCCTGCGCCATGTGAAACACCTCCAGGGTGGGGATCAAACTCATGCTGAAGTGGCTTTAGCTTCTTAATTCTGTGCTTTAATCTGCTGCACCACCAGGGACGCCCCAGCCTTGAAACATTTTTTAAACTAAAACTAACATGGTTTTAGTCAGTCCTCCACAAGTTTTCCTTAAAATATGTCTGTGACTAAAGCATTTCAGTGTGAATTGACCTCTCCTGTAACCTGTTTAGGCTGCTACAGCAAAATACAGAAGTTTATTTGTCACAGTTCTGGAGGCTGGAAGTCCAGCATTGTCAGGTTCTGGAGTAAAGGCCTCTTCTGCAATGAAAGTTGTTTACTTCTCACTGTGTACCCACATGGTGGAGGTACTAGGGAGCTCTGTTAGGCTGTCATTATTCTCATTCCTAAAGCCTCTGTCCTCATAACCTAGACATCTTTCTCATTCCCCAACCATTACTTTGGATGTTAGGACAATTCTGGGTACCTATAATCTATCCTATAAACATTTTAGTAATGTGACCAAAGCACAAGGCTAAGAATATGGAATATATATATGTTACAGGGCAGGGAGAGAGGGAACCACTGAACCCCCAAGCCTGCCTGCTCTGAGTAGTTTCTGCCATCTGCCACATCAAGACAAAACATATAAGACTTTAATAAAAAGGAACTTGAATAAAGTGAGTATACAATACGGAAGACAAAGAATATAATTTCTAAATCAAACACCTGAAGTTACCCATCCCTTTGTGGGTAAAAGTCCACCCAAAAGGGATTGGTCCAAAGCAAGGCATGAAAGCCTGCCACAAGCCTAAAGCACGTTCTGGCTGGGACCCATTGAAAAGGGTCAGAAATGACCCGACAAGTCTGGGAGGAAAAGAGCAAATCAAAATCAATATAAACATTGCCATAGTCAACCTCCCCACGGGTCTCTCACCCACATCTCTTTCAACCAGACCAGGTCCAAGAAATAAACATGGCTTCTTTACATGTCTCCTTTTGCTCCATGTGTCTTCCTCAGGTCTCCTTCTGGCTCTCCATACTGCTTCCTTCCTCTTCAGATTCTTCTCTTTCTTTTTCTCTTCTCAGCTCCACCGTACTTCTGTGTGGGGTAGGGAATCTGGAACTTCCCCTTTCCTAGGGACTACCCTGTTACATATATAACTCATTTATTCCAGTGATTATACTCCTAGATAACTACAGAGCGTATTTATAAATGTACATAGATTTTCCTTCCCTCTTAGGACACAATGGGCAAAATAGTTAGCCCTCTCTATTTTCACTTGAATGTGTTCGTGATGGGAGCCACTTCACTCAAGTCACTACAGGAGGACACTTTTCATGATTTCCCATCCTCCACCTGTTGGTTGATACCTAGAATTCCACCACTAGAGCTTTTCCAGGTGTTAAAGTTCTTTAAATTGTTTTAAATATTTGGATTCTGACTAGTGATGTGCATAAGCATATCAGGTTGCAAAAGCTCAAAAGGCACTTAGATAAGGAATGTTGAGGAGGTCAGAAGGTCAGAAAGGAGTAGGCTGGAAGTACAACTTGAAACTGCCTACCTAGGTAGTTCTGGTTCAGGATCTCTCAATGTTGCAATGAACTGTCTGCCAGGACCTATTTATGAGTAATTTCAATATGACAGTCTAATATCAGATATGGGTACTTATTTGTGGATGCCTTTAGATAGATAAAATTGATGTATACTTTCAGAGTGATAGCTTTGGAGACTGAGTGGAACTCAGTCCAAAAAATACACTAAGGAAGACGGGATACCCAACCTTGTAAAGAGAAGGTTGAGAAAAGAGAATTATGAGAACAGTGGGGAGGTTGGAGGTAACTTTTTCTAGGGGACTTGCCAAGTAATTCCCTTGGAGGAAGAGTACAGATAGCTAGATTATGACAGAAGCATCAGGAAAAACTCCAGAAAATATTTGAAACTAGATCATTTGGAGAGGAAGGTGGTAACAAACTGTACTTTAGTTGGTCAGTGGAAGGACCAACTACCCCAATTGTATGGTACCCAACTCACATCTCCCTATCACACCAGTAGTTTTTATTTTGAAAAGTCACCAATCCCCGATTTTTTGATGGTCTCACCTCAGATGCTCAGTACCATTATTGGACACTGACATTATGCTGTTTAGAGTTAAGATTATTATCCGTGTGTCCCAAGTATTCTCTGCCTGTGGTGTGTATCTTGTCCCTTACTTGGGGACATCCTTTATTGTTTAATAATTTAACCATACCTCCTACCACCTGCATCAGAGACCTGAAAAAACTATTATCTATTGTAGTATGACACATTATTCCCAAACTAAACAGCTTGAAGGATCATTTATTATCTCACATATTTCTGAAGGGTTAGGAATCCAGGAACAATGTAATGGGGTAGTACTGGCACAGGATCACTTACAGATTTGCAATGGACTGTCTGCCAGGATCAGAGACATTTTTAAGGCTCCACTGGATTTGGGAATTCCATTTCCAGACTCACTTGCATGGTTGCTGACAGATATGAGGTTCTCATGATTTTTGGACAGATGTCATTGTTGCTACCTCAGGCACCTGCAGAAAGCTGGGTACTATCATGACAGGTGGTTTCCTCCAAAGATACTAGAGAGAAAGAGGGAGAGGATATCAAGAGGCACCTAAATGGAAAGTCACAGGTTTATATATAATCTAATCTCAGAGGTGCCATTACTTCTGCCACATCCTGTTGGTCACAAAGATCAGCCCTGCTACAGTGGTAAGGTGATTACATAAAGGTGTGAATACCTAGAGGTAAGGGTTGTTCTTTTCCATCTCCTTTTGTAGTGTCTCTCAGACATGACTCTTTTGTAAATCTGATTGATTTTTGCATTCTGGAGGTTGATGGAGGAAGCCTTGGTTACCACAGACCTAATCTCACAGGTGAAATGCATAATATGCCAGCATGGCCGTCAGCTAAACCTTATAGAGAGGAGAGCAAAATATCTTGGCATGCCAGTCCTTTGGGGAGAATTTGTTCCCCATGTAGGGAAGGAAAGATTGTAACACCAGACTTACCTAAGGAAATGAGGTTCTAAGCACAAAAACAAGAGATCTCACATAGTGTCAGAGTTAGCCTAAGCACCTTAGGTAGGACTTAGGAACATAATATGGGGTTAGCTCCCTTTTGTGTGATGTGAAGAAAATCTTAGGAGATTTCTAGGACAAGAGCTTGACACTTCCTGTTGAAAAATCACAATTTTATTTAAACCCAGGAGTCTGTTTAGATTGGAAGTGGCTTCTAGACTCCTAGAACTGAGAAAAGTTGTGGGGGTCATTTGCTTCAGTGAGAAAGAAGACTTGTTTCTCTTTGCCATTGCCAGAGAAAGCAGTGGGAATATAGCCTGTTTCTACCAATGATGATTACTTTTCTTTCTTGGAACCTTCTTTAAATGGGCCTTGGGGAAAAACATCAAACCAATATTCCTCACTCCTCATGCATCCAGCCCCAGGCCCAACTGGAGGACATGAGTTCTAGAGGTTTCCTCATAAGATTCTTAAACAGCTTGAGCTGGATAGTTAACTGAAGTTAATTCAATTAAGGAAGGACTCAAGGGGCACTCAGAATACACTGAAATTGATGAGAAGTACTGGATCTTCCATGAAATCTTACTTTTGTTCTTGGATTTATTAACTTGAAATATAGAATTATACAATTATATTCTATAGCAGACATAGATTCACTTGCCTTTCAGAGAGGTCAAGATACTAATCCCACAGTAATGGAATAAGTTGACAACCCAGATTGTACTAAAATCTTCTGAATTTCTCATCTTTTTTCCCTGTGCCAAATTGAACCTGCCAGTTATAATGGCAGGTACATTTCTAGGATAGGCAGACTGCAAGTGCCTGTTGCGGTAAGGTCCAATTTCTGCTCTTATTGTGATCTGTGAATGACAAGGGATCACATTTTCCAGGCTCTCTTGTGTTCTGGCATCCTGCTATGTTTGGCAAATAAGGGGACAGGGGCAAGAGAGGGTGCTGGTGCAATTTTTGAAAAGAGGAGTTGGTGAGAAACAGGTATTCTTCCTCATTCCCTGCTTACTTTATGATCTGCAGCAGTGACTGGGTCTCTGTGGTGCCAGCATCCACAGGACAGCTCCCATTGTGATTCTGGCTTTTGGCAAATGATACAGCCTCTATAATCCGGGGCATGCAGCTTCTCCAACCCAATAAGCCAGTTTGCTCACTGTTGTAACTACACTGAATTGCCTTGATCTCCCTTGCTTGGCATCTCATTCAGCTCTTCAATCCCTTTTTACCCAGTTCCCTGTATAAATTATTTGTTTAAAACTAGACTGGTTACTCTTTTCCTTACTGGATCCTGACTAACAGAGTGGGACCATCATTCCATGTGTTTGTGCACTTTGTAGGAAAACAATAAATCCTAATGTTCAAACCTAGTGTTGTTAATCAAGCTGATGAAAACTACATATTTGTCTTAACTCCTGAAAAGTAAAAGATAGACATATTTTCCTGAGGGTTAGTCTTGTGCCTTCTGCTGCAGTATCAAAAGAATGGATTACATTGGTCTTATAGGTCTCCATTTATGTAAACCATGACTTAATCATGGAAGAAGCTGTTCTCTGTATGGGTGGGTTTGTATTTTTTAATTGTAGCAGAACAAGCCCCAATGTCATGCCATTGGTTTCCACCCTCATTTTGGTAATGACTGTGCACTTGGCCTTCCCATCACAAGCTAGTTGGTGTGACCTATAGTCCTGTTTATATGCCAACCCCTGTTCTTGGCCTCCACACAAGGATTCCCACAAGGGTTCCATTTGAGATGGTGGTTTCCAAGATTGGGGTGTCTGTCTGCCAGCATTGGATTTGAGACCACCAGCTTGTTTTTCCGAGTATTAAAATCTCAATGATCTCCAACAAATTTTCTTTTCCAGAATATTTTCCAAAAGGTTCGTAAGAATATCTCTAAAACATTTTTGTTTTGAAGGCATATAGGGTCTAAGGAGAAGGGTATGGGTAATGCAAATTTTAACTTGGCAGGCTGGTTTTAAAAACTTTATCCAAAAATATTTTTCCCTTAAAAAAAAAAACAACTCTCTTTACATATTTAAGTAATTCATTTGGGAAAAATTACCACTCGGCTGGCTATTTACATAGCCAACCTTTAGCAGCTTCATTTCAGAATGCTTTGAAACCAGTCAACTACAAAGCCTCAAATGTTTTTTCTTTAAAAGCTCAACTTAACCTTTACTACCATGTGGGTGAGAAAAGTGACAACTCATTTTAAAGATTCTCCCCTTTTGTTTCTTTGTCTTTCTTCTGCAGACCATGTGTTTATACTATGGGATCGCCCATAAACAACAGGGCCCTTTTTCCATGCCAGGAGCCACCCGTTGCCATGTCAACATGGCAGGCTACAGTTCGAGCAGCTGCATCTTTTGTTGTCTTAATGAGTGGGGAAAATTCTGCCAAGCCAGCACAGCTTCGGGAAGGTACCGTACATGTGGCCTATGCTTCTTTATATATTGCACACATGGTGGACCCAGGAACCCATACGCCCTGTTTTTCTCAACTTTAAAAAGCTCCTTTATTAGTTGGGTTGGAATGAACATACTATAATATATTCTGCCAGAGAAAACAGCAGGGAATGGGGAGGGGCACCGGGGAACCTGGGAAGGGGATGTGGATTCTTCATGCCAGAGTTATCAATTCCTCTATTATTTCAGCAGTTATTTTCACCTGGTGGCTTGTGGGCCATAAGTGGGTGGTCTTGGGTGAAGACTTTCTGGGCAGACTGTTATGTCATGGAAGCCTCTGAGCTGTAAATGTTTCAGTCCTGGATCCTGTACAAGATCATTATGCTGAGTGATAATGCTCCTTTTGGCCAACTATTGGAGTTGTCCTGCTAAAGCATCTGTTCTTTTTCCCTATGAAGTTCTGAACCAAAGAAAAAGGGAAAGCAAGTATAAATGCACTATCAATGATTTGTGTGTTATGATAATTAACTTTTTTCATGTCAATCCCCCAGCATGTTGATATCAGGTAAAATTTTTGTAATTGTAATATTTCCTTATCTAAAATATGGTGTCTTTGCTACATACTTATATAAAATAGAAAAATAAAAGTAAATAATTTGAGAGGAAACAGTCACTTACATTTTGTTGCATTTCCCGTATTTAAAATCTTTATGTATAGAAAATATCTTAAAATTGTCATCATAGCACTTAGCACTTTTTATATATATTTTTTACTTATCCATTGTTTTTCAAAATATTTTAAATCCTGTGTAATATTTTGTAGTATGAATATTTAAGGGCTTACTTACCATTTCTGTGTTTCTAAACCTTTTTGTTTCTAGGTTCCCTCCCCCCCATTAAATTCCTGAGTTTTATATAATCTAAGAATTATCAGTCTAAAGTTTTGAACATTTTTAAGGCTGTGGGTACATACCCCAAGTTGTTATGTGGATCTCTGTTTCCCATCAGATAGGCAGGGGAAGATCTCTTTTTAATTTGGAATGCTCTGATTACCAATGAGGTGTTAGATGCTTTACATGTTTCTGAAACATTTCCATTTCATATCTGTTTTTTTCCTTTGCCCATTTTTATACTGAAATCTTTTTTTTTTTAAGATTTATTTATTTATTCATATGGAACCGGGGTACAGGCCAGAGATGTGGAGGGTGATAGGATTCACCAGAAACAGAGAGAGGAGCAGAACAGGCAGATCGACGAAGCACACTGCTGAGGGGAGCAGCAGGTGGGTCAGGGGAGGGCTGCCTTGCCATGTGGATCTCCTCCGGGGCAGGCGGGAATCGAACTCATGCAGAAGTGACTTTAGCTTCTTAGTGCTGTGCTTTAACCCGCTGAGACACCAGGGAGAGCCTATACTGAGATCTTAACAAGTTTTTCAAAGGCTTGGTTGGTCTTTTAATGTTTTTGCTTAAAAAAATAAAAGATTAATCTCATCCTTGTGAGAAATATTTTTCAGCAAGTATGTCTTGTATTTAATGTTCCTGACAGGAAGTCTTCATTTTTATGTAATCAGGTATGTTAGATTTCTTTGGAAAGTCTTTTGCTCTGGGATCTACCTGTTTTACTCCAATGTTTTAATTTAATTTTTAGTATAAGTTTTATAATTAAGTCTTTAATCTGGTTGTAGTTTATTCTACTTAGTACTGTGAAGTGAGTACTAGAGTTTTTTTTTTTTTTAATATCAGAAACCAGTTCTTCCAAGGTCATCTATAGTTTTTTTTTCTGATTTGTCATGTTTACTTTATCATTTATTAGGTTTACATGTGCAATAGAGTCTTCAGTGAGTATTTACTCAATTCTCTAAGTAAATGCATTTAAAATTTTTATTTTTAAAAGCTAGGTCACCTTTAAATGATTTATTTACAAATAAACAAAGAAGAAAAAACTGCAATAAATTCTCCATTATACTCCTATCCCCAACTACTCTCCTCCAAGGCAACCAAGGTCACTAATTTCCTTTGTTACAAAAAATCAAGCATGCTACATACATTTTTTTATATTATACTTCTCTTTTAGAATAAATTAATCTCATAGATAATTTTGTATCTGAACATGAGTATGTCCTCATTATTCTTATGACTATAGTGTATTCCATAAGTAAGTATTGGACTATTTAGTAACTCAGTAGCTCTCAAGTTCACTCTGTATCTAATAATGATGGATTTAATGGTAGCATTTACTACTATCCTCTTCGGTCATCCCACCCCCCAGTTTTAATTTATGTAATATGAGGTTTGAGACTGTTATCACACACTTACACACACAAACACACACACATATACATATATCCATATATGTGTATGTATATATCTGCTTTATGTTTTGTATTCTAGGAATTACTGTTGTTTGACATTTTCATATCCTTTTGCAATAAATGTATAGATTTCCTTTATTTTTCACTTCTTAAATTTGAATACTCTCTATCAGATCAACTGGAAAATGGCTTTATTTTTTTTTTTCTAAAAGGGACCCACCCTTTTAGTGGGTGTGTAGTAGTATTTTCTGAACCCTCCAATATTTAGGTTGCTTTTTTGTTTGTTTGTTGTCTAACTTATGAACAATCCTTGTCTAGGTATAAAACTCTAAGGGTTTCTTTTTCTTCCAAAATTGTAAACAAATGTTCATTATCATCCTTAGTACTTCTGAGGAGAAATCTGATAACGAATTCTTTTTATTCTTTGGAAGTAGCCTTATTTTCCTACCAGCAATTCATAAAATTTTTCTTAAGTTATGCAATTGGAACTTTTTAGAAGTTGTATGTACCTTTAGTTAGTTGTATGTACTTTTTCATAAAAATCAACTTTATTCAAAATTTACATATAACAAAATGTACAGTTTAAGACTGCTTCAGTCGGGTTTGACAAGTACACCACCCCTTTGAAGATCTAATCCACTCCATTATCATAGAAATTCCCTCCTGTCTGTACTGTTCTTCTTTAAGTCAATCTTCCCTAATCCCACTCCAGATCTACCACTGATCTGATGTCCCTATCTGTAGAATAGTTTTACCTCCTTTAAAGATTCATTTAGAGTCATTCCATGTCCATTCTTTTTTGTCTGGTCAGCTTTGCTCATCATGTTTGTGAGATTCATCCACATTGTTATAGATATCAATAGCTAATTCTCTTTTTAAAAATCAACAAATAATTATCCGTTATAAGAATAAACCAGTGTTTTTTGATTTTTGTTTTTGTTTTTCTTACCTATTTATCTGTTGAAGAACATTTAAATTGTTTTTGGTTATTGCAAAGGTGATGATTTGAACATTATTGTAAAAGATTTTTTGTAATTATAGGTTTGTATTTTGTTTGACTAGATACCCAAGAGTGGAATTGCTGGATCATATACCTGTATGTTTATAAGTATCTGTGAAATTATTTCCAAAGGGATTACATCATTTTATATTCCACCAGCAATGCATATTGTGTGTCCTCACAAATACTAAGTATTGTCTCTCCTTTTACTTTTAAACCTCTGACTGGGTATGAAATACTATCTCATTGTCATTTTAATTTGCATTTCTCTGATAACTAATGACAGTGAGCTGCTTTTCTGTACATTCTTATATCTTCGTTTGAAAAGCATCTCTCCAAGTCATTAATCCACTTATTTAATGTTGTCTTTTAGTTTTTTTTATTAAGTTGTAGAATATAAGCTCTAGTAAACTTTTTCTCTTTTTGTCTATCGCAAATATATTATCCGAGTCTTTGTGACTGCCTTTTCATTTTTTATTTATGTTTTTTATTTACACTGTATACCACTGATTTTCCAAGAACTCTTGCATTTTTCCCTTTAAAATTAATTAATTCAATAATTAATTTTGCATAGAAGAACCAAGGAGTAGGCCAGAGGTACAGAGGGTGAGAATATTCAGCAGAGACAAATTGGGGAGCAGAATATCTACTGAAATAACACTGATGAGGGGACTAGCAGGTAAGATGAGAGCTCCCTGGCTGGGGTTGAACTTAGGCCGTAGTGGTGATAATGCTGAGACTTAACTCCTCGTTCTCCTGCCCAATACTAACATCCTTTGTCAGTTCTATCATAGATTTAAATAGTCATTGTACTAGTTGCCTTGAAACTCAGCATTTTTTATCTGTCACTTTATGTCCTTTTATTTTACCCTGTTACACTCTTTCAAACAATTGTCATCTAATGGATTTTTACTATTTTTGCACAGAAGTGATAATCTTAAGTGTCTTTTTGGCAATTGTCTGGTGAAGCTCTGCTGAACTCACGTTGGATTTTTTTTAAGATCTATTTATTTAATACATATAAGAACTGGGGTACAGGCTAGAGGGACAGGGGATGAGAGGATTCACCAGAGACAGAGTGGGGAACAGAACAGGCAGATGTAGGGAAATACACTGCTGTGGGGAGTAACTGGACAGACAGGAGAGGTCTGCTATGCCATGTGGGTCACCTCCCTGGCCTGGGATCAAACTCATGCTGCAGTGGATGTAGATAGCCTCATAGTGCTGTGCTTTAACATATTGGGCCAGCAGGGAGGACCCACATTGGATCTTTTTTCTGCCCTTTCTACTCCCATTATGATAAAGAATTTGTCTATGTTCCTAACCATTTATACATTATATCACAGAACCGAATTTAAGAATTCAGGCTGAGGGCAGCACATACGGTGGGATCCATCAGCAAAGAACTAGAAAATAGAAGAGTCCTAACAAATCTATGTGCCAGAGCCAGAATGGCCGTGAAATCCAAAATGAAACAATATCTATAAATGTCTTGTACTCCTTGGAGAAAAGGATACCACTGTCTTTCTACCTTTTGTTTTCTGAGTTGGTAGATTGGTTCCCTAGGACCTCCAGTCTGCTGTGCACAGCACTCTTTGAAACAATGAACCATCCTTGAAAACATGAGCAACAAATCTAACCCACAAGTCATAGTTTCCATCACATCAACCTGATTAGCACATTTGCTAGCCACCAGATGATTCTCTGAAAGTAGCAAAACACCTGGTAGCAGTACAAGGTAATGAGGCAGATAACAATGATAGAAATGTAACACTTGAGCAGGAGGGCAGAAATCAGAAGGACCACTGGTTCTTGCTATGTGGAAAAAAATGACTCCCTAAAGAAAGGCTAATGGTTCATGCAGTAGAGTAATGACTACCATAAGTATTTTATTAGCTGAGGAGTCACTATCTTTTTTTATGAAGTCAAAGTCAAGGTCATAAGTTTTGATTGACTCTTTTGACTCCTTTATTATTTAACTTCCCCAGCATAATGTCATTTGGGTAGAAATGCTAGCCTATGTTATGGTGATCCTGTATTTCCTGTCAGATTGTAGCTAACCTATTAAGTACAGAGACCTAGTGCTCAATACAGTCCTTTGTATATAACAGGTTTTTAATACCCATTTGTTGAATAATGTTCTGTATAATCAGATAAAGTAATATATTCATAGAAAGAGCATTTTGTCACCACTGATAGTGACAAAACTGTATTTCAAGTCATTTTTTTAACCATGTTTCTGATAAGAGTGTAGCTTCTTCACAGATTTTAAAGGACAAAAATCAGTGCAGTATGTCTTTATTTTCCCATGTTTGGACTTTCTTCTTTTCTTTTTTTTACAGAATAGTATATTTCTAGTGCCTACAAAAATAACACACTCCACTTATGTTTTATGGGAAACCTCAAGATGAATGAGATGGCCTAATTTAAACTCCTTCCAAATGTAGGAGAAAAAAACATGAGCACGTGAAAGGTGTTAAAAATTATATGTGCCCTTGCATAGGATCTGATTTCATTTTTCTGTGCAAAAATATGAGACTGTAGACATTACTTCATCCTGGACAAAATGCTACTCTCTGGCCTGTCCAACAGACCAGCTCTCTGACATTCTCTCTCTTGATTTGGTATGGGAAATTCCAGGAAAAAGCCAAGATTTCAGAATCCAGACCCTCCTGTGTGCAATTGAAAGCCAACTTTTCTTTCCTCTTGATGCCTCAAAATGAGCAATACTATTTAGACTACTCCCACAGTGTGCAGACGGGAATTACATAGGAGGAAATGGTAAATTAAAAGACATTTAGGAATGGTTATGATTAAATGTTTTCCTCACAAAGAGAGAATGCTAAGTAGAAAAAACTCCCTGTTTCTAAAACTGAGGAAACTTTATTCTGAAATGGTACAGATGCATGTGTTTCAAGGGGTAATAGAACAAAGTGAATGCATTTACTTATTTTTCTCTTTAGAAATTTCTGGCAATTAAGTACTGTGTTCTGCTCTGTTACATCACTAACAGTGTTTCACATAATGCCTATGTTTTCATCTCCATCTTCAGCTCTTTTTTTTTTTTTTTTTTTGGTGATTAACTTTTGACTAGCTTTTGCTTGCTACTTTCTTAGACACAGTACTTACCTACTTAGCATATAGGGAGGTTATCATGATTTATTTTGGATAGTGATTCCTGTAGGCATGTGTATAGCAATTCTGTTGCTGTGGATTTTATCTTAACATTCATGAATTTTCTCACATGAATAAAGCACAAAAATGCACCTGTGACCACCTGAAGCACTATGATTTGCTGTCCAGTCTTCTGATTAATTATTTACATAAATATAAGGGGAAGTAGTGTAGGTGTCCATAGGTCAGAATGGCAACTGAGGATTACTTTTCATTCTCTCTTTGTGGGAAAACACTTAATCATAACCATTCAACATAACTTTTAAT
Organism: Condylura cristata; assembly: GCF_000260355.1. NCBI lineage: Eukaryota > Metazoa > Chordata > Mammalia > Eulipotyphla > Talpidae > Condylura > Condylura cristata. The sequence continues at coordinate 43,734,354 of NW_004567118.1, read as the reverse complement.
TATTCCTTGGCTACACACTGTGGGAGCAGTCTAAATAGTATTGCTCATTTTGAAGCATCAAGAGGAAAGAAAAGTTGGCTTTCGGTTTAAAACAGAATGGCAAATTGTAGGAAGTATTTATTGCTCAGGAGGGAAAAACCTCAAAACCTATGGCGACACTTGTGTTCCAAGTTCAGTAGGTGGCGCTCTTTTACCTGATTCACAAGTGATCTTAAAGGTCATTCTCTCTTGGTTCTCCTGTGCCCTGGGCGGTTCCATGTTGTGGAGAAAGAAACCTGAAGCTTTGCTGGGTGGCATCAGTGCTTGAGAAGTAGTGGCATGATCTGGCACATGGCGCTGGTTAGGCAGTGCTAGTGCATACCAGCCCAGGGCGTCTTACTGTCTCCTTTGTTCTGCTGCCAGTTCCCACCCTTGAGCAATAGAGGGGAGAACTAACGAAAGACAGTCATGCCACTGCTATTCAAGAGGGTGGCATGAGCTCATAAAAGCAAAACATATAGACTCGGCATCTAAAATTAGTGAAAGAAAAACAGCTGGATTTGCTGAAAGACTCAGGCACTACAGAAGAAAGCTAAAAGAAAAAATGTATCCCAAACTGAGAGTCTTCCCATTTTTTTATATCTCTTTATAAGTGATTTGGCAATACACTTATAAATACATAGTAATATATATGTATTTAATATACACATTTTCCAATATGTATTACCAGTCACTTTTAATTTGTGACATAAAAGAGAAAAAAGAAAGGTGGGAAAAAAGCAAGGACCATAGAAGAACTGAGTAAAGAAATGGGATACATTAAAGAAAAGCATGTAACAATTTTGTATTTCTAAATATGTCATGCTATCTGTTTCACTTATAAAAGTTTTAAAAATAATATATATATATATTAACAGTATTTAAATGCTTGTTTTAATTGAAGTAAAAACAACAGCTCTTTAAATGCAAGAAATTCTATGAGATGCTTAACTTTATAAGATCAATTGCTTGGCTTTGCTCCTGTGGATTGCATATAGTGTGGCTACCTTTTTATCCAAGGCTCCCTTAAATATAGGATGACATCGCATTAATTTTGTAATTAATTTACTATGTGTAGGCATGAATGTTGTGTAAAAATGACTACAGTGTTGTAACTTTTATTCTTAAACTTTTTTCCTTTATATAAACATAATTTTCTCAAAGTTTTTCATAAGTTTAGCATAAAATATGCTTTCTCTCCATAGGAGAAAGGAGCTAACCTACTCCATTATATGCTATCTTTTTTCCTTTTTCACTCTAGGAAAATAGAATCTTCAAAACTATTCAAAGAACAATATTCTAGAGTGATGATTGTAAAAATTAAGATAATTGTTTTAACACTCTCTAGTTAGTATTTTCAAAGCCACATTTTAAATTGCTTCTTATGATTTGAAAAATAGTCTTTTTCCACTTATATCAATAGGCAGATCACTCAGACAGAAATTAAGAAGAAAAAATGCTCTATAATAATTTAGATTAGGTATACTTAATAGATATTTACATAACATTCCACCTGAAAACAGTAGAATGCACATTCTTCACAAGTGTACATGGAACACTCTCAAGGATAGAACATATATTAGAGCATAAAACCAGTACCTATAAGTATATGAATATTGAAATCATAGCAAGTCTTTTTTGAGCACAGTGACACAAAACTGGAAATCAACAAAAAGAATAAAGAGGGAAAAATCACAAATATATGGAGATTAAACACCATGTTGCTTAACATATATTGGGTTAATGAGTAAATCAAAGAATAAATGAAAACAAATACCTTTAGAGAAATGAAAATAAAGATATATTTTATCTGACTTGTGGGATGCAGCCACATCAGTATTAAAAGGGAAACTTATAGTAGTATTGCTATAGGAAATCAAAGAAGGACAAATATTAATTGTATACTTACTGAAACAGAAAAGAGAAAGAACAGGAAGGACATAATAAAAAAATAGGGCAAATAAAGATTCTAAGAATTATATACTTACAAACATATAACATTCTAAGACCAAATGAGGAACAGAAATTCTGAACAGACTGTTCACCCTAAGATCAATATCCTAATATTTCCAAGGATGCAAGGATGGTATGGTTCAATATACAAATCAATTAATGTGATCTATGACATCAAAAAAGGAAAGATTAAAATCATAGTCCTCTCAGGAAGGGCAGAAATTTTTTTGACATTATTCAATGTCTATTGATGATAAAAACTTTCATCAAAATAAGTATAAAAAAAGATACTTCAGCACAATAAGAGCCATATAAGACAAATGTTCAACCAATTGAAAGATTTTCCTCTAACATCAGAAACAAAATAAAAATTTTCCTCCTCTTAGCAAAGTAGTGGAAGTACTAGTCAAAGCAGACACAAATTGCATAATAGTTACTCAAATTTGAAAGGAAGAAGTAAAATTATCACTGTGATGCAAATGACATGTTAATATAGAAAATCCCAACAACTCCAGTAAAAACAATATATTAGAAATACTAAGCAAGTATAGTAAAGTGATAAGCAACAAAATAAGAATATAAAAAAAAAACCCATTGCAGACAACTAATGAGATAACATAAAGAGAAATCAGGAGAATAATCCTATTTATGATCACATCAAAAAGAGGAAAATACCTCAAGATAAATTTAAGTAAACACATAAAACATCTGTACATGGAAAACTACATTATAGAAATAAAAAGTGGATATTCCAAGTTCATGGACTGTAGAATTAACTTTATTGAAATATCTTTATTCCTAAGGCAATATGCAAATTCAGTGCAATCCTTCCAATAAAAATCCCAAAGACACATGACAGCACCAATGTGGCAGGGAAAGATGCTGGCATTAAGTTCTTTCTTAGATATAATAAATAAGGAAGTAATTGCAGCAAACTCCAGTCAGGACTCAGATTTTTTTTAGACAGGGTTGGTGACCCAAAGGAAGCAGGAGGAAGGTGAGAGCAACAGAGGAAGAAAGGAGTGGGAAATATCAACCAGGACCCTTTCCCCTCTCCACCTACAAATCCAGAACACCTTGACCAGGGAGAGAAAAGGAGGAGAAAGCAACTGGGAAAATCTGAGGCATCTGAAAACTCCAGAAGGTAAAACAAAGGTTAGTGGGTTAATTCATGTGGAGGGAACTGGACTACAGTGGGCCCCACGCCTATGACTTGGACCTGATCTGACACTAACTGGTGACTGGTGACTGGTGGACAGTAGGAGTGGGGATGGTGAGACCTGTGGGAAAGCTAAAAGTCAGCCTACTTGCCATAGTTGGGGGCACAGCAGGGAGTTGGCCACAGTTTGTGGTAACAACTTAATCCCAGCAATAGCCAGAAACCAGGCAACAGCACTCCCACCTTGAGCAGCTGATCTCTGATAGTGAAAACTGGGCAGAGCATGACTGCCAGCACATAGCACACAGCCATTAGCAGGAAGTCTGGCAGGGTATGGCTGCAGAGTGTGAGGCCCTCAGGACAGCAGAGGTTAGACAAGGCGTGGCTGCCAGCATCCAGCATCCAGCCATAGCTAGAAGTTGGGCAGTGGCACAGGTATCACTACTAGTGCAGAGTACCTCATCTGAGTTGAAAACCAGGCCACGGGTGAGGCCATTGCCAAGAGAAGCACACAGACACCCCCTCACCCCCACACACAAACACACAAAACCAGGCAACAGTGGGACCACTGCCACCAAAAAGAGCGTGCATCTCCCAACCACAATTGCAAGTTAGGAATCCCACCATCCCCCCATAGAACAGTGGAAATACAAAAGGAGGGAATCACCATATACAGTACTCATCATTATACTCACAACATCATCATCCTTGTGGAGGATTAGTGCTAGATCCATTCCTCAGTACCCCAAAAGGAGCACATGGAAGAAATGTGGCCAACACCAGCAACATAATATCTCAATGCATGAAACTCATTAGGAAACAAATGACAGGTAGGAAAAAAACATACAAATACCCAAGCAAACCCACAAGGGAAAAACACACCACTAAAAGTTCAGTCACCAGAGGGCCCTCCCTGGTGGTGCAGCAGGTTAAAGCACAGCACTAGGAGGCTAAAGCCACTTCAGCATGAGTTCGATCCCTGCCTGCCCTGGAGGTGATCCACATGGTGCGGCAGACCTCTCCTGACCTGCCTGCTGCTCCCGTCAGCAGTGTACTTCATCAGTCAGCCTGTTCTGCAACCCCACTCTGTCTCTGGTGAAGCCACTCACTGCCCCTGCACCTCTGGCCTGTACCCCAGTTCCATATGAATAAATAAATAAATCTTAAAAAAAAATCAGTCACCAGAAATTAACAATGACATAGAAGAATTTCTCTGCTTGTCAGAGAATTTAGAAACATATGATTAACAATCATAAAGAAGATAAAATGGAAAAAAGTGATATGAGACAAATAATCAATGAAATAAAGAATGAAAATGAGACATAAAAAAAAGAAATAAATTTTGACAAAAGAGCAAAGAAGATACAATGGAACAAAGAAAGTTTGTTCAGCAAACGGTGCTAGGAAAACTGGGAAGCTACATGCAAAAAAATGAAACTAGATCACTGCGTCACTCCAGTCACAAAAATCAACTCGAAGTGGACTAAAGACCTAGACATAAGAACGGAAACCATAAAATACCTAGAAGCAAAGATGGGCCAAACACTACACGAGATACACTTCAGTGACATCTTTAAAGATAGAACACCCAATGCAACAATAGTGAAGGCAAGGATAAATAGATGGGACTACATCAAGTTAAAGAGCTTCTGTACAGCAAAAAAGACATTACAGAAAGCAAACAGACAGCCCACTAATTGGGAAAAAAATTTCTCACACAAAGCTAGTGATAAAGGATTGATCACAAAAATATACAGAGAACTGACAAAACTCAAGAAAAATAAAGTAAACAACCCCATCAGAAACTGAGCAGAAGAGCTAAAAAGACACTTCTCCAAAGAGGAAATGCAGATAGCCAACAAGCATATGAAAAAAAATGTTCAACATCACTTGTAATAAGGGAGATGCAAATTAAAACCACAATGAGATACCACCTCACCCCAGTGAAAATGGCATATCATCAAACAGCTAGCAACAACAAATATTGGTGAGGATGTGAAGAAAAAGGAACTCTCCTGCACTGCTGGTGGGAATGCAAACTAGTACAAGTACTATGGAAAACTGTTTGGAGGTTCCTCAAACTGCTTAACATGGAGCTTCCCTACCACCCAGCAATGCCACTCCTAGGTAACTACCCAAAAGACACAAAAGCACTGATTGAAAAAGATACCTGTACCCCCATGTTTATTGCTGCTTTATTTACAATTGGAAAAACATGGAAGCAGCCCAAATGCCCAAAAGCAGATGACTGGATTAAAAAGATATGGTACATGTACACAATGGAATATTATTCAACAATCAAAAAGATGAGCACATGCCATTTGCAGTAACTTGGAGCTGGAAAAGATCATGCTTAGTGAGTAAGCCAGAAAAAAAGGAAAAATACTGGATGGTTTCACTAATCACAGGAGTATAAAGGATCAGGGGAGAAAATAATGATGATGATGATAATAATAATAATGAACAACTGTATACCAGAGACTTTTTATGAGGGTGGAATGGAGAATAGTGTCAAAATTGGTGGGGGTTGGTAGGGAAGTGCACTGAACTGTGGTTATGGCACATGGGTGATTTGGTAATGGGAAGCTCATGGAGATTACAACTGAGATGGAAAAAGGCACAAAATGGTGTAAAAATAAACTATTATATTAAAAAAAAGAATGGCCATCCCACCAAAATCAATTTACAAGTTTAATGCTATTCCAATAGAAAATCTCAATGGCATGCTTCAAAGAAATAATACAAATATTGATGAAATTTATATGGAACCGCAAAAAAGCTCGAATAGCCAACACTCTCCTAACTAAAATAAATGAGAATGGAAGTACCAAACTCCCAGATTTCAAACTATACTAAAAAGCCACAATAATAAAAAATGCATGGTAGTGGACCAAGCATGGACATACATACCATTGGATTTGAATAGAAAACCCGGATTAAACCCATAGTTTTATGGACAGCTAATCTTTCACAAAGGAACAAAGAATATGCAATGGAACAAAGAAAGTTTGTTCCACAAAAGGTTCAAGGAAAACTGGGATTCTACACGCAAAAAAAAAAAAAAAGCTAGATTACTGCCAACTCAAAATGGATTAAAAATTAGATGTAAGACCTGAAAGTATAAAATATATAGATGAAAATTTTGGTGAAATAGTACATGATGTCACCTCAGTGATACCTTTAAAAATGTGTCACCCGGCCCTCCCTGGTGGCG
>NW_004567118.1:43726847-43727895 GCF_000260355.1 Condylura cristata | reverse complement strand
TGTACTTCATCAATCTGCCTGTTCTGCTCCCCACTCTGTCTCTGGCGAAGCCTCTCGCCGCCCCTGAGCCTCTGGCCTGTGCCCCAGTTCTGTATGCACAAATAAATAAATCTTAAAAAAAAAAAAAATGTGTCACCCAAACAAGGATAGTGATAGAAAGGATAAATAGCTAGGGATACATCAAATTAAAGACTGTCTGTACAGCAAAAGAGACATAAAACAAATAGACACCCCACTGAATGGGAGAAAAGTTTTGCACACAATACTAATGATAAAGACTGATCAGAAAGGTATGCAAGGAGCTGATTACACTCAACAAAAATGAAGTTAACAACCCCATCAAAAAATGGACAGAAGAGCTAAAAAGATGCTTCTCTGAAGAGGAAATGCAGACAGCCAACATGAAAAAAATGATCAACTTCACTTGTAATAAGGGAGATACAGATTAAAACCACAATGAGATACTTCCTCACACCAGTGAGAATGGCACTTCTTTTTTTTTACTAATAGTTTATTTTTACATCATTTTGTGCATTTTTCCATCTCAATTGCAATTCCCTTGGGTTTCCCATCACCAAATCACCCTTGTGCCATCACCATAGTCTAGTGCATTTCCCTCCCCCCCACTGTTTTTGACCCCATTCCCCACTCCACCCCCCACAAAATGTCTCTGGTATATAGCTGTTCATCATTGTCATTATTTTCTCGTCTGTTTGTTATATTCCTGCTATGAGTGAAACCATCCGGTACTTTTCCTTTTCTTTCTGGCTTATTTCACTAAGCATAAGCATGATGTTTTCCAGTTCCATTCATGTTGATGCAAAAGACATGTGGTTCTTTTTTTTTTTTTGGTTGCTGAGTAATATTCCATTGTGTATATGTACCACATCTTTTTTTTAAATAATATGTTTATTTTTACATCATTTTGTACATTTTTTTTCATCTTAATTGTAATCCCCATGGGTTTCCCATCACCAAGTCACCCATGTGCCATCACCATACAGCACACTTCCCTCCCCCCACTGTTTTTGATCCCATTCCCCACTCC
>NW_004567118.1:43719908-43726542 GCF_000260355.1 Condylura cristata | reverse complement strand
CATCTATTTTTGGGCATTTGGGCTGTTTCCATGTCTTTCCAATGGTGAATAAAGCAACAGTAAACATGGGGGTGCAGGTATGCTTTTGAATCAGTGTTTTTGTGTCTTTTGGGTAGATACCTAGGAGTGGGATTGCTGGGTCATATGGAAGCTCCATGTTTAGCAGTTTGATGAACCTCCAAACAGTTTTCCATAGTGCTTGTACTAGTTTGCATTCCCACCAGCAGTGCAGGAGAGTTCCTTTTTGTCCACATCCTCACCAATACTTGTTGTGGAGAATGGCACATCTTAAAACAACTAGCAACAACAAATGTTAGTGAGGATGTGGGAAAAAAGGGACTCTCCTACACTGCTGGTACAACTACTATCGAAAACTGGTTGGCGGTTTCTCAAATTGCTAAAAATGGAGTTTCCATGTGACCCAACAATTCCACTCCTAGGTAGGTATCTATCCAAGGACAAAAAGGACATCTGCACCCCTGTGATTAATCCTGCTCTATTTACAATAGGGGAGATACGTAATCAATCCAAATGCCCAAAAATAGATGGCTGGATTAAGAAGATGTGGTAAATATACACAGTGGAATATTACTCAGCAATCAAAAGATATAAATTCATGACATTGCAGCACTGATGTAGCTGATAGGGATCATGCTTAGTGAAATATGCCAGAAGGACAAAGAAAAAATACCAGATGGTTTCATTCATAGCAGTAGTATAAAGGATCAGAAAAAAATAAAAAGCAATTATAATAAAGTAAAAAGTTAATCAACAAGCAACTCTAAACCAGAGACATTCTATGGGGGTGTTGAGGGGAACAGGACCAAAACTGGAGTAGGAAGAGTGCACAGGACTATGGTGATGGCACATGGGTGAATTGATGGTGGGTAGTGCATGGGGATTGCAACCCAGATGAAAAAAATGTACAAAATCAAGAATAATGTAACATAGTTAAATTTTAAAAATCATTAAAAATAAAAACAAAACCCAAAGACATTCTTCATAGAAATAGAACAAAGGACAGTGGCAGCACCCAAAAGAACCTGCAGAGGCCTTGTGATTTCCATGTGACCCTGTCAGCACCCATTTCAACCTACAAAACCTGGACCTCCTACAAGGTCTCTGACAGCACTCACAAAGACTTGTGAGATTATGTACCTCTTTTAGGGAATGAGTCAGAGTGGACAGAGACCTCATGACCTCTTCTGATACCCTGCCAACTGCTTGCCCAGATAGAGGATGCCACTGACGACTGATGGGGGAGAAGCCATCCTCACTGATCAGTGATGGGGGAGAAGCCCTCCTCAAAGGTAATTCCACATACAAAAATTGGGCTCCAAAGCTAAAAATGGGAAAAAGGAAAAAGCTAACAAACAGCAAATTGAGTCTTCAAGAAAATCATGCTAGGCATGAAGACAACAAATCCACAAATCCCCAAGTTATAGTCATGGAAGTTATTTTCTCTTGATCAGATTTAAATTTAGAATTGCAGTGATAAATTCAAGGATAGTAGAAAACTGAGAAAAATAAATGAATGTCCTTAGAAATAAAGTCAATGAAGCCAGAAAACAAAGCTCTAAATAAGATTAAAGTGGAGTTTTAGTATTTCAAAAGATGAAATACAAAATATGAAAAATTCAAGAGAAGTCACAGAAGTAGGAAAGATGAAGTAGAACACTTCAGTATAATTAAAGATACAGATTTACAAAAAATCTGGGTATAGAAAGAGAAAAACAAAGTTTAAAAAAATTAAAAATAGATAACTGTCTGACTCTGTGAGTAAAAACAATGTAAGAATAATGAAAATAACAGAAACAAGGAAACAAATAGAAAAAGGTTTTAAAGATATAGTGAAGGAAAACTTCCAGAATCTAGAGAAGTGTATAAATGTGCATATCCAGAAAGATAAATGTATGCTAGCTTACCTAAATAAAGCAAGATCAACAGCAAGACATATAGTAATGAAATTTCCAAGAATGTAAGATAAGGAAAGAATATTGAAGCTGGCAGATAACCTATAAAGGCACCCTGATCAGGTAACCTCATGGTTCTCTAAAGAAATACTTCTAACAATGAGAAAGAAATAGGTGTTCCAAATACTGAATGAAAAAAATCTGCCAGCAGAGAATATACTATTTTACAAGACTCTCCTTCAAATATGAGGATGGAACAAAGGCCTTTTCATATATAGAGTAACCCAAGAAATATTAGAGTAGCTTTTACTTTGAACCTAAAAGAACTGAATAAGGGAATAGAATGACTCACAAAAATTAAGAATAAAATTGCAACAATAGACCATCATATATAAATAATCACTTTAAAAGTAATTGGATGAACTCACCTATTAAAAAACAGATTAGGAAACAGTAGCCAGATTAGGAAACAGAATACAACCTTTTGCTGTCTCCAGCAGACAAAACTAAACTGTAAAGACAAACACAGGTGTAAGATAAATGCTTGGAAAGCAAACCTATAAGCAGGGGGTCTATAAAGAACACAGAGACAGCCATAGTTATCTCAGACAAAATAGATGTTCACCTACAAAAGGTAACAGGAACCGGGCCCTCCCTGGTGGCGCAGCAGGTTAAAGCACAGCACGAAGAAACCACTTCCGCATGTGTTCGTTTCCCGCCTGCCCTGTGGAGATCCACATGGCGAGGCAGACTTTTCATGACCCTCCCACCGCTCCCCTCAGCAGTGTACTTTGTCGATCTGCCTGTTCTGCTCCCTACTCTGTCTCTGGTGAATCCTCTCACCCTCCACATCTCTGGCCTGTACCCCAGTTCTGTATGAATAAATAAATAAATAAATCTTTAAAAAAAAAAAAGAAGGTAACAGGAGCCAGGGTGGGACACTACATAATGATTAAATGAATGGTGCATCAACAAAACATAACACTCATCAGTGTATATGCACCAAATGAAGGAGCACCAACATACATTAGACAGCTACTATCAGATTGAAAATACACATTGGAAAAAGCACATTTGTATTAGGTTATTTAAATAAACACCCTCACTAATAGACTTATCAACTAGATAATGAGGGATACAATAGCCTTAAATAGATAATACATATACATATACGGCAATGCACTCTCGAAAAGAGAATACACACTGTTCTCAAGTGTATATGGGACATTACAGAATAGACATTTTCTGGGACACAAAACAAATATCTACAAATTCAATATTAAAATCATACCCAACTTGTTCTCAGACTATAAAGGTATCAAAGCAGAAATTAACTATCAAAAGAAAACAAGGAAATAATTTAATATATGTAAACTAAACAGCACGCGTTGAAAGGCCACTGTGTTTGAAATAAGGGCAGAAACAGAAAAGAAATCAAAATGATATTGAGCTCTCTCACACCTGTGAAAGACTTATTTAAAAGATAAGGAAAAAGAAAAACAGTGTTAATGAGGGTATGGAGGGAAGGAAACCCTTATATACTGTGAATGAGTAAATGAATAAATTGGTGCATAGTGAGATTCCCCTAAAACTTACAAATTGCATTTGATTCAATTATCCCACTCTAGGTATTTATCCTACTGATATGAAAACAGTAATTCCAGGAGATAGATGCATACCCCACCCCATGTTTATTGTAGCATTACTGGCATCTACCCAGTGGTAGATGATTGAATAAAGACAATATGGTCTATATATACACAGTGGAATACTATTCAAATAAAAAATAATGAAATTCTGCCATTTGTCCCAACCTGGATGCACCTGGAGAGTATTATCCCAAGCAAAATAGTCAGGTCAAACATCATGTGATTTGGTAAAAATGAATGAATGAATGAATGAATGAATGAATGAATGAATGAATAAATAAATAAATAAATAAATAAATAAATAAATAAATAAATAAATAAATAAATAAAATAATGAAAGAACAAAACAAAACAAAAACAAACTCTTAGACTATAACAACAGAAGAGTGGCTTACCAGAAGTAGAAGGGGAGGTGGATAAATTGGGTAAAGACATTGATTGGAATAGAAGCAAGATTTGTGGGGAACATAATGTAGTATGTACAGATGTTGATTTATAAGGAGGCTATATGCCTGAAATCTATATAATGTTATAATTTTTTAAATAGGAAAATAACTAATTTTTGTATTCTTATCCCTACAAAATGTTAAGGAAAATTTCAGTCCTGTTCAGCAATGAAAATAGTGATTTGTATTTTGTAGAAGCTGCTAGCATGATTCTAAGAACAACATGATATTGTATGTCTATCCTACTAGTGAGACAATCGAAATAAAAGAATCATACACATGGTCACCCTACCCCTAGAGTAATGTGATAGTATGTTTGCACTGGAGCTTTGGTGTGGAGAGTGAGTGAAGCATATATACATGTTGAGGTTTGAAATTGTACTCCCAAAATGATACGATTGTGTAAGCAAATGACAAATCACAATTTAATTAAAAATAAATCAAAAGTGGCCCTCCCTGATGGCGCAACGGATAAGGAAGCAGCACTGCAAGCTAGCCACAGCGCTTCAGAGCAAATTTGATCCTCGGCCCTGGAGATGATCCAGATGGCATGGCAGACCTCTCCTGACCAGCCCGCCGCTCCTTTCAGCAGTGTACTTCCTCAGTTGGCATACTACTCCCCGCTCTGCCTCTGGTGAATCCGCTCATCCTCTGCCCCTCTGGCCCATACTCCAGTTCTGTTTGCATAAATAAATAAATCTTTAAAACCAAAAAAGTATTCCGATGAAACCCCCATCCCTGACCACTTCCTTCATTTCAAAAATCAATCAATCAAAGTGGGCCCTCCTTGGTGGCGCAACAGGTTAAAGCTCTGCACTATGAAGCTCTCAGTAGCCACTGCAGCACAAGTTCGATGCCCAGCCAGGGAACTTATCCACATGGCGTGGCAGACCTTTTCTAACCTGCCCGCTGCTCCTCTCAGCAGTCTGTTCCCCTCTGGCCTGTATCCCAGTTCTATAAGTATAAACAAATAAATCTTTTCCTTTTTTTTTAAAGATTTATTTATTTATTCATATAGAACTGGGGTACAAGCCAGAGATGCGGAGGGTGGGAGGATTCACCAGAGACAGAGCGGGGAGCAGAACAGGCAGATCTACGAAGTACACTGCTGAGGGGAGCAGCGGGCGTGTCAGGAGAGGTCTGCCGCGCCATGTGGTCACCTCCGGGACAGGCGGGGATCGAACTCATGCGGAAGTGGCTGCAGCTTCCCAGTGCTGTGCTTCAACCCGCTGTGCGGCCAGGGAGGGCCCCAAATAAATCTTTTTAAAAAATCAAAAGCTTACTTTAAAAAGGAATTTTCTCCCCTATAAATGATGGCATACGGACGTTAGGGGACTTTCTTAAATGATCTATCCTGCAAGAAGTGGGAAGGTGAACTCAGTCTGCAACTAGAGAAAACCACTTCCTTTCAGCCCTTCTCTACTGCGCTCCTCTCTGTTAGTCTTGCTAAGGAATCCTGCCTTGGTCATGAAATCATCTAGTGGCACAATGTACTTCTAGCCTTTGCAGATAAAAACTTGGGATTAATTTAACTATAGTGTGTTCTTTTTATTTTGCAGCTGGTGTTTTGCAGTTGAGAGTAGCAAGTGGATAGAATCAAAAAAGAAAATGAAGGTATTTGCTATCCATTTTATCGAGGATGGCTCCTTTAGAGTAAACACCATTTAAATGGTCTCCAAATGGCCCATTTTATATGAAGTCATGTAGGATGTCCCCTTTAGCCCGCCATCCCCTTTAAATGAATCACTTTGTGTGCACTGTGCTTTAATGTCATTCAACCTTAACCCCCATATGTAGACCTCATCAGGCCACAGACTCCATTGCACATGTGGCAGCCATACCTTCAACATTCTTCATATCTACCCAGGCAATAGGAGGAGGCAGCTATAAAGAAGTCAGCAGTTAACATTTCTTCAATAACTACTGTGTGCCAATTACTATACCTTGTGATTTCTATGTATATTATCTAATTTAACCCTCATAATCCTATGAGGTAAGTTCTGTGAATTTTTTACCCCCTTGTTATAGAGGAAACTGACACATTAAGGGATTAAGTTATGTGCCCAGACTGGTAAGTGTGGAGCAGGAAATTGAACTCTAGCAGTCACATACCCGAGCTGGAACTGAATCAATGGACAGACTGAAAAGAAATAAATTCTCATCAATCCTCTGCAAAGTAGGTTTATTCCAAACAGAGGGTAATTCAGAAATTATTTCTCACTGTTTCTGGAATGCATGATCTGCTTTTGGGGTCAGAATTTGTTATTTGCAGTTTTTACAGTATGGTTTTGAAGATAAAGTCAGGTATTCCCTGAGCAGCTGTGCAATCTTTATGCAAGACTTGACTCAGTGGAATCATCTCGGAACAGACAACCCAGAAGAGGCTTTTCTACCAAATGAATATATTAGGCATGATGTGACAATAACAGCCTCCTGTAGTCCTGGAAGTATTCATCTGTCATAGCACTGGCTTCAGTGTTCACACAGAGCTGAGAGGAAACCACCTTAGAGAAGCTCCTGCAAAGAGCTCAACCAAAGAGCTTCTTTGGGAAGTGGGTTCCTGACCAGTTCTTGTTTGGCCTCACCTATCCATCCGCCCATTTTGTGGCCACATGATAGCCTGGAA
>NW_004567118.1:43714561-43718874 GCF_000260355.1 Condylura cristata | reverse complement strand
GTCCCTGCATCTCTGGCCTGTACCCCAGTTCTGTATGAATAATCTTTTTAAAAAATCATGCAAAATGTAGGGAGAAAACCTATTATGCATGGTGTTTCCTTTTTTTTTCTTCTTCCAGCTTTATTGAAATATAATCGACAAATTTTCACAGAACCTTTTTCGAAGTTTAGGTGTACATAATAGTGATTTGCCATGTGTTTATATTGTGAAATGATTATCACAATGAATTAACACATCATCAATTCACAGAGATACAGTATTTTTGTTTTTGATAAGAATTATTTATTTATGCATACAGAACTGGGGTACAGCCAGAGGTGCAGGGGCCATGAGAGGATTCACCAGAGATAGAATGGAGAGCAGAATAGGCAGATCGACAAAGTACACTTCTGAGAGGAGCGACAGGCCAGACAGGAGAGGTTTGCTGCGACATGTGGATTACCTTAGGAGCTGGAATCGAACTCGCACTATAGTGGCTGTTGCTAGCTTGCAGTGCTGTGTGGGAGAGCCTTGATAAGAATTACTATCTACTCTCTTTGCTACTTTCAAATATACAACACAGTATTGTTACTTAAATGATTGTTACCGTGCCGTAGGTGACATCCTTGAAATGTATTTATTTTATAACTGGAAGTTTAAATATCTTCTCCTGTTTTCCCTTTGATCTCCCCCACTCTCATCCCTCGCAGCCGTCAATCTATTATTTCTATGAGCTTTGGTTTTTGGTTTCTATATATAAATAGATTTCCTTGATAATAATGATATTGAACACTTAGTGGCCATTTGAATATCTTCTCTGGAAAAATGCCTGTTTGGATTCTTTTACCCATTTTTTAATCTGATTATTTTGTTTTTGCTTTTTTACTGAAGTGTGTTGAATCCTAACTCCTTTTCAGATATATATTTGCAAATATTTCCTCCTATTCCATAGGTTTCTGTGTAGAAGCTTTTTAGTTTGATGTAGTACTAATTTACTTCTTTTGTTTTTTTGTGTTGTTGTTGTCATTTCCAAATATATATATATATATCTGGTATTTAATTCATAAAATAATTTTGTTATTATTAGTATTATTATTACTATTATTGTTATTATTATACCTTATCTCTAAGTTGTCTCTTCTTTCTGACTTTTATCTTTTTTTTAAGATTTATTTATTTATGCATACAGAACTGGGGTACAGACCAGAAGTGAAGGGGTGCTGAGAGGATTCATCAGAGACAGAGTGGGAAGCAGAGCAGGCAGATGTACTAAAATACACTGCTGAGGGGAGTAGCGAGCGGTCAGGAGAGGTCTGCCAGGCCATGTGGGTCAGCACTCTGGCTGGAGTGGGACTCATGTAGAAGTGGCTTTAGCTTCTTAGTGCTGTGCTTTAACCCGCTGCACCACCAGGGAGACCCCCGAGTTTTATCTTTAATAGTATCTCAGAACCAAAAATGATATTTTTTTCTGTTATGATTAACTTTTAGTTTATTGACTAATTAGTCTTTTTAAAATTTTGTTGATATTAAAATGCACATTTAAGAGTCAAATAGTTCTGTGGGGTTTATTATATTCTCTTTCCAAAATAACAGTCCTTCCTACCACCACTGTTTCTTCTGCTTCATGAGAAACTTCGCCTCTTGTAGCTCATTACTTGATATGTACATATATGTCATTTAATAAAATGCTTGGTTGTTTAGGGTTGATCTTCCCACTATGGCAAAAAAAGGATTTAGCTCTCTTCTCCTACTTCCCACCCCATCATATACAATGCCCCCATTCCAAATCTTATCTTTCTCAATATAATTAATAACACAACCTTGATTACATATCTCCATTTATGTGTTCTGTCTGTGTTTTTTACTAAGATCTGGGTCTCATAGCAAAACTCTGATGAGATTATTAATTTTATATAACGTTAATTTTTCGAGTTAATATTTTTTGTTTTCACATTTCCTTTTTTAAAATTTAGTATTTCGTATCCCCATATTCTTTGAAAGTTGACTCTTTTAAGACAGGTGCTTCTCTGTTTCATCTCTTTGAAGCAGCTTCCCTGAGATCCCATAATCTGCTCTGATGGGTATGAGTTATCCTCACACAAAGCATCCAGCTGCTCCTTGGAAGAACCAACTCTGTTTCACTGTTTTGTTTTGTGTGTGTGTATAGAAATTTTTTATCTGTATTTCATCTACTTTTCCTTTATTTTATTTTAGTGTTTTCTTCTTCTACTAACTCTGGGTCTTTTTTATTCCTCTTTTTCAAGTTGCTTCAGCATGGTATTGGGTGGGATTTTTCTTGACACTAATGTAGACCTGTATTGCAGCTATCATCTCTCTTAGCATTGCTTTTGCTGAATTTCAAAGATTCTGGTAACTTGAATCACTTTTGTTCACCTCAAGTTATTTTTAATTTCTACTTTGATTTCCTCTTTTATTTAAGTTTAAACAGCATGTTATTTAGTCTCCATATGTTCTTATATTTTTCTGTTTTTTTTTCTTATAATTTGTAATTTTCTGACATTAAGTCATAGGAAGTATTAGATATAATTTTGCTCTTTGTGGTTTTATTGACTTATGTCTCAATAAGTATATTAAGTCTATTCTCAACTTATTGAGACTTATGTCAGTGGTCTATTCTGAAAATGTTCTATGTGCCTCTTGAAAAAAATGCATATGCAGCAGTTTTGGGGTAGAATATTCTATAGATGTCTATGAAACCTATTTTATGTAGCTACTCATTTAATGCTATTACTTCCTCATTCATGCTTTGATCTGTCCATTGTAAGTGGAACATTAACATACCCTAGTATTATTATGTTGCTGTGAATATCTCTCTTAAGTTCTGTTACAAATTGTCATATATCACATAACTTCATCATTCAGTGCATATATATTTATGAGTGTTAATGTTTCTCATTGCATTAAATCTTTAACAATAATATAGTGCCCTTATCTATCTTTTATTACCTTTCTTAATAGAAAGACTGTCTTATCACATGTAAGGATAGCTGTTCCTTATTTATTTATTTTTTGGTTATCATTTGGTTGCATTCCTGTCTTCCAGTATTTAACTCTAAGTCTACTCATCTTTGTTAGTGAGTTCCTTTTAAACAGCAGAAGGTTAGATGTTGTTTTGAAATTCATTCAGCCACTTTACATCTTTTTTTTTTTTAAAGATTTATTTATTTATACATACAGAACTGGGGTATAAGCCAGAAGTGAAGGATGTGAAAGGATTCAGAAGAGACAGAGTGAGAAGCAGAACAGGCATATATACTGAAATACACTGCTGAGGGGAGCAGCAGATTAAACAGGAGAGGTCTGCCACGTCATCTGGGTCATCTCCTGGCCCGGGATCGAACTTGTGCAGCAGTGACTGTGATAGCTTCATATGCTGTGCTTTAACCCATTGTATGACCAGGGAGGGCCTACTCTACATCTTTTGATTGGTGAGTTCAGGCCATTTATATTTAAAGTTTTACTAACACATAAATATTCATTGGTTATCTTGTTATGATTTGCTTTGTTTTGGTTTGTCTTGTCTATTTTTGAGAGCTGTCTTTCAGTTCCATTTCCATTAAATGTTACTTCCATTATGTTTGTCTGAAGATTCTGTTGAGGTTAGTATACAATAGGCTATTTCTATGAGCCTTTGGACAAGTCTTATCTCTAGCTCATTCTAATAGGTCACAGTGTTACTTTCCTCTACCATCTTCATGTTAAATGATTCTGTTTCCTGTGTTATTGTTGTTCTGTAGCCTCATCATAACCCTTTTATGATTTCATTGTTATGCAGTTTAGTGCTGGTATATTTTTTGTTTTTCAGTGAAACTCATTTCTGTTTCTTTTATCTTGATTGTTAGTCTTACTAGATAGATTATTCTGGACAGCACACTTTTTTTTAAAGTACTTTAAATATCTATTCCCAGTCCTTTTGTGCTCGTAATGTCTGCTGAAAATTCTGCTAAGTTTGATTAGTGTTCAGATTAGGTTATACATTTTTTTCTCTTGATATTTTTAATATTCTGTCCTTGTCAGTTATTATTTTGTTTATAGCTCTTTGGTTCTATTGCATCACAATTTCTGGTTCATTTGCCAGATTGAGATAGTTTTCTCTTTCTTTTTACCTTCTGGGAGCTCCCCTCTCCCATGATATGGATATAACTTTTCCCAGAGAACTCTTACACTGATTTCATTTTTTTTTAATCTTCATTGTGCTATTCTTGTTTTTACCAATATTGTGTTTACAAGTTCATTTGTTCTCTCCATTGCCGCTGTTTATCTTCTATTGAGATTCCCAATTGTATTTTTCAATAATTTATAGTGTTTCTTAC
>NW_004567118.1:43713217-43713911 GCF_000260355.1 Condylura cristata | reverse complement strand
GGGGGTCATTCTGGAGTGTTGACTCCTGCTGTTGTAGGTACTCAAAGCATTTATTTGTGGGGGAGGAGAGAGGTGTTTTAGATATTTCAGCCCATGGTGGGGGGTGGATATGGCAATTTTGGATATATCAGCCACTTCCATAGGGAAGTCAAGTGCTCAGATCCAATTTAGATTACAGCTATAGTGAGTCTCTGACTCAAGCCAGTAGTCCCCATGCTATACCCCTCTGAAGCTCTCCAGCAACATATCTCTTTTTGGGGTACCTGTTCCTGTACTCCCTTATCCAGTGCAGTGTTAGTTTTAAGAGCTCATCTGTGGGCATATGCCTGGTTCAGTGGAAGGAGAGGCTTTTATATAGCCATTCTTACTCCATTTTGTGGACTTTATTGTGCCTTGTCACTCTAATCCAAGTTCACTTAAAATTTTTCCTATCCCTTTCACTGACTAATGCTCCCCGGGATCGAACTTGTGCAGCAGTGACTGTGATAGCTTCATATGCTGTGCTTTAACCCGCTGCGCCACCAAGGAGGGCCCTCTCTAGGCTATTTTTAAGCAGTAGGAAAGCACCAGGCATGGATTGAAGGTGATATAAGGTCCAGAAGTTGGGGGGTCATTCTGGAGTGTTGACTCCTGCTGTTGTAGGTACTCAAAGCATTTATTTGTGGGGGAGGAGAGAGGTGTTTTAGATATTTCA
>NW_004567118.1:43709718-43713077 GCF_000260355.1 Condylura cristata | reverse complement strand
GCTGAAGCCACTTCAGCATGAATTCGATCCCTGCCCATAGGTGACCCACATGGCACAGTAGACCTCTCCTGACTGGATCGCTGCTCCCCTCAGTAGTGTACTTTGTCAGTTGGCCTGTTCTGCTCCCAACTTTGTCTCTGGTGAATCCTCTTACCACCCCTGCACCTCTGGCCTGTACCCCAGTTCTGTATGCATAAATAAACAAGTCTTTACAAAAATAAATAAATAAAAAATACTATACCACCATGTCAATGTTATAAACCTATATTATCTTAAAAATTAAATAATTAAAAAAATAAATAATAAAATGTACTTTTACTGTCCTTGGGTTTTGAAAGGCAGCAAAGGTGTTCAGTCATAACATTTTTACCTGAAAGCCATTGCTTTCAAGAGTGTGAAATTTTTTAAAGGAAAATTCAGGGTCCCATGGTAAACAATCTAAAATATATTTGAGGGAAAGAATGACTAGACCTTTGATTAAAAATTTTTATTATCCCAGATTTTTGTTTTAAACAAATCTGTTTGAAAGATTTAGTACCTTTTTTTCCATCTTCTCTCTCCTCCTTTCCTACAACTTGTGCAAGTTTTCATTGTATTGTTTGCTCCAAACTGAATTCTTTATGCAGCTAGTGCATAAGGAAGCACTAGTTTGCTGAGAAGGAGGTAGTTATACAAGGTAGAAAGATGAGCAGGTAGGTACAATGCAGCATGTCATAGCAAATCCATGTCATACTTTCATCAAGACTGTTAACTGTTTCTACCCTCTTCTTGCTGGCTTGGGATCAGAGCAGTGATTCTCTTTAAAGTTGTGTTTGTCCATCAAGTCCAGTAAAAGCTACACACATCACTGGATTGTCTGCAACATCATTGCAGATAGCCCATCTCCTTGTTCTTATAAAAGCACATAACTTGAGCTTTTTAGTTAGCTTTTGAGAGAGTGATCTCAAAGAGTATCCATTCTGATTCCAAAAGCAGGATGAAAATTGCAAAAAACTTTGAGATAATGACTCCCTGTGTGGTGAATTCCAGTAGTTCTAAGCCTGCCTATGTTCCTCCTTCAAGTATCTCCTCCAATGACTTCCAAACTCAGTCTCACTCAATCTTCAAACTTGATAGCACATTTACTTTTTTTCTGAAGTTTTAAGTCTTTGTTTCCTTTTTAAATTTTTATTTTCATCATAGGATTTCTGTAATATATTTCTTGGATCTAAATTGGTAGAGTGTCACAGGATAATAAATAATGATCCCTCTGCTTTGCTGATTTCTCAATTAGTTGAGAGACAAAGGGGGGCAAACATATGGGTCTCAAAATCAAACAGTTATTACTGACTTTATTGGTAAAGCACTTTGAAAAATGTTAGGTCAGCCTGTTGGGCATTGTGAGGAGTTTATATTTCAAGTCAGATTTTGTTGTGTTATCCACTATCTTACCAGAGTAGGAAAACCACACCCCATATCTTCACTACTTAAGCCCCCTAAAACTTACCATAAAAGACAGGAAAGGAATTCCTGGAAAGGAGTGAGTAAGGAACTATAGGGGTGCTACTCTAATGGAAGTTTCTCTCCATGAAGCATCAAGAACTATGTTCCAAAATAGGAAGTAATATAAACTCCCTTTTAAGACACACTTTAAGTTTATAGCAGATATCCAGAAAAAATATGGTGTTAAATCTGCTTGTGTGACATATTCGAATTTTAGAAACATTAAAATCCTTTTCCCATCTTAAAAGTTAGAAAGTATGGTGTCATAAATTACCAATAACTTGTTCCTTTGGGGGAAAAGAAAGCTCCTCTATGGTCTTGAGTAATGGAGGACACACCCTTGGCTAGGATGAGGAGACTCAGATGTAATTCTAGCCCCTTTACAGGCTAGCTGGGAGTCCTTGACTCCACTGAACCTCTCCTGGTCTGTTTTTTATCTTCTCACTGAGGAATGACAGACCAGTAACACATTAAAAGATAAGAAAGATGGAGGATAAGACTAGAACTTCCACAACTAATTAATTTCAGGGTATTTCCTTGAAGCCAGGTAACTCCCTTCCCTAGTCTTACTGTTTTCTTCTATGACTACTATAGGTTGAGTTGAAATTAGGCAAAATATTTTGGCAGCACAGAAGTGATCACTCATTCATTCATTCATTCATTCATTCATTCATTCACTTAACAGATCATCTTTTTAATGCCAAATACTGTACTTGCAATAAGAATGAATGAGACACATCCGAGCCTATATAGGAACACACAATTATGCCCTTCAGTGTTTGCAGTTCTTTGTGATAACATCAGCATTGCTCTTTATTTAAAACCTTACTTGAAGTGATTCAAACTGATTCCTAGAAGAAATTTAAACCTCCTTAGCTGGAAACATCATCCCTCTTATGCTTGTCCTAGTTTTAGAATAATGCCCCTTCGTCTTACATGACCCACCTCCCAATAATTGGCTCATACCATCTTATCACAAATTCATCTAGTTCCTAAAAAGAGACATTAGTGTAAGATGCACAACCATACTGTGGCCTAATTATAGCTTTTCTTTCTGTTTATAGGTTATTTAAGCTGGCACTATTATGTAACAATGCCCATGCCATCCTCCACCTTCACAATTGCAGTGGGATCCTGGACAGAAGTAAAGAAAGATATCTGTTCTTTAGATGAAGTGGCAAAAGGGAGATCCATCCCACCTTCTGATCCTGATTTCAGGTTTGTATATGGGAACTTGCTCATTGGGAACACTTGAGGGAATTGTATGATGCAGTTTTTCCAAGTACTGGGGATGTGAGTCATCCCTGCTGAGAAACTAAACCAAAATATGATTAGTCAAAGCAGGAAAAGCCCTACTGAGAGGGAAAAGTGAAGAGGCAGAAATGTGGGCATATTGTTTATGCAGAAAAAAAAAAGAGAGAGAAAAGTAGTATATATGAAATCCTCTGGAAAGTCACATGAAATATTTTTATGTAGTTGACTAAATTAGCAGAATCCTTAGATCAACACTTTTCTCCTATACCTTTTAAATTTGGTTTTCACTACTTATGTGTTCAAAAACACAGCTTAAGAAAAAGTTGTTCATCTGATAAATTTCTTTGTAGACTCCAGTATTTTTGGTTCTAGTCACTGTTCCTAGCAGTGTGTTTGTTTCCTTAGGTATGCAGGACAAAAGGAAGCTGTCCTAAAACTATAGGGTTAAAAGACTACTTCTAGATAAGGACTCTTAATTTCAGTAACAATTTCTTGTTTTCCCCAAAGAGCTGGAGAATATCAATTTGAAATTTTTTTAATTTTTTTTTATTACAGAAGTTTATGTTTACATCATTTTGCACATCTTTTTTCCATCTCGATTGTAATCCCCGTGGGTTTCCCAT
>NW_004567118.1:43700489-43703158 GCF_000260355.1 Condylura cristata | reverse complement strand
TTCCCGGGAGTTCCAAGGGAACTCCCCAATCGCTGATTCCCTCTCAGTTATCTACCTTCTAGTGAGTCCAGGGTGTTTTCGTTTGGGTTGAAACTTGTAGTAAGTGAGTCTATAGTCCGTTTTCAGTCCTCAATTCCTATGCAGGCTTGGACGTGGTGATCTCGGCGTCTTTACTCTGCCGCCATCTTCCGGAAGTCCCAATTTGAAATTTTTAACATTAAGTATAGGTCTCAGATAATAACTTGCAGCCTCTCTAGTTGTTCAACTAATTGGAGCTTTGATTGCTAAAGGGATTAGGAGGATATACATGGAAGACACAAAATGCACTAATTGTGCTTCATTGCCATATGCCTCATCCCTGGACTTTTATGCCTTACTCACTTTAGTCATTTTTTCTATTTACTGGTAGTTGGTATGTCAGTACTTTCTGGTGGAGACAGCCTAGAACCCAGAGCAATAGAACAAATGGTTTGTTCACTCTTGAAATACACAATAATGATTTTTAGAGAAAATGTCTTTTGCTTGGTTTTTTTAATACTATGGTGGTCTCTTTCTTACTGAGTGACTGTGGTCATTGGTATTGTTGGGACATGGGTCTATTAGACTCTGTCTTATGACAGGCATGCCTTATTGCCTACATTTTGCTTTTGAGGAGAAGGGAAGTAATTTCTACTTCCTGCAATAACATCCCTGTTTTGTACTGTCTTCTCTCTACTATATTGAATATTCTGGATTGCTCATTGGATTTTGCTTATCCATTCTTGAAAGAAGAAGAGAATTGTGGACATAGGTGACATATGGTATTTTCACATATTAATATTTAATTTTGTATGAGATCAGTATCTCTCTCTTTCCCTCCCACTGAGATCACAAAGTAGACTTTATTTTGTAGTTTTGGATGTCCTGGATTTTTAGGAAGGACACATGTCTTGAAGAGTCACTTGGATACACAATGAACTTGGTATAAATGAAAAATAAACCTTTTTGCATTATAGTCACCGAAACAATGGGATTGTTTGTTAACCTTAATCTGTTGGATGTTTGAAGTCAGGGAAAGTTTGGATGTTTGAAGTCAGGGAAAGTTTTGATCTAAATGTTATCTTAGTTGGTCTTTTGAATAACCCTATAACATACATTTCCATATTATCTCCATTTTATAGGCTTCAGATAGAAACTTTTCATGTTCATATCTTTACTAGATTACAGCACCTGGAGTCACATCTGGATTTTCCCCCTCCCCACTGCTTACCACCAGAGAGATGATTCAGAGTCTTACCCAGTGTCTTATAAAGGCTGTAGGTAGTATCAATATCTCATCTACAGTCAAATCCACCTTTCCACCTCAGGAGTCAGCACCACAATTGTTATTGATAGAATTATCTCCTACTGGAACAGAAAACAAGTCAAGAATACTGCCTTAGAGATTGGGTACATTTCTTTGTGCAAAACCACTTTCCTTTCTGTAAACTAAAAACTAGAGTTTGCAAATTCTTCACAGTTATGCTTAAAGTTAGAGAAAGGCTTTATTTCTTTCAAAGTTTAGACAGTGTTCAATAAATGTAAATAGTCATTGTGTTAAGAGCTTTTGTTTCTCATTCTTATCATTAGTATTACAGATTAGCAATAAACTACCAAGGATTATTATTCTTCTTTACCATTAAAACATTTACTCTGCTTTAAAGTCTGGGCTAAAAAGATAGCTATTTCTAAATGCTTGATTTGTTGACAATATTGAGAGTACATTGGAACAGATGTAGAATTCAAGTGTTTGGTGAGGTTGTGACAATTGCAATATCCTAACCCAAATAGAGAGAATATTCCATCACTCTACTGAGTTCTTCTTTCCAATTAATTCCTCCTTTCCTCTAGCAGCAGGAAACAGGAAAGGAGGTTCTACATACTGATTTGCTCATCTTAGGACATAGTGTGAGAACAACCAATGAACCCCATATGTGAACCTACTTGTGGCTGCCCTGAGGTTCCTCAAACTGCTTAACTCCCTGGGAGCATTTATGATTTCACCATAATGCCCGATTACCTTAACATCTTGCATTTTCTCCTAGTCTATGATTATAAAAAACAATGCTAGTTCACATATTGGAATAACCTTCATAAATTGCTCTAGTGCCTTTTAAGTCTAGTTTAAATCACCTTTTCTCTTGAATCACTTGGCTTTTTTGATTAGAGAATAGAGATATATCTATATTAACTTTTGCCGTCTTTTTTTTAACACATTTTTATATAATATAGTTTATTTTTGCATCATTTTGCATATTTTTTTTATCTCAAATGTAATGCCCATGTGTTTCCCGTCACCAACTCACCCATGTGCCAGCACTATAGTCCAGTGTACTTCTCTCACCCACCATTTTTGACCTCTTCCCCACTCCACACCCATAAAATGTCTATGTTATATGGCTGTTCATTATTTTTGTTATTTTCTCTCCTGGTCCATTATACTCCTGCTATGAGTGAAACCATCCAGTATTTTTCTTTTTCTTTCTGGCTTATCTCACTAAGCATGATCTTTTCTAGCTCCATCCATGTTGCTGCAAAAGACATGTGTTTCTCTTTTTTGGTTGCTGCGTAATATTCCATTGTCTATATGTACCACATCTTTTTTATCCAGTCATCTGCTTTTGGGCATTTGGGCTGCTTCCATGTATTTC
>NW_004567118.1:43693838-43698748 GCF_000260355.1 Condylura cristata | reverse complement strand
TGCTTCTTCTGATTGGTTGTTTGTGTATAGGAAAGCCTTTGACTTTTGTGTGTTGATTTTATTCCCTTGCTAAACTGGTAGATGATTTTGATTAGTTCCTCTGTGGAGTTTTTAGGGTTTTCCATGTAGATTAAAATATCGTCTGTTGTCGGGGTGCCCGGGACCCCAGTCCCATGATTCAGCAGCCAAACCCGCCTGTTGTACTTGTGAGCAGTGCTCTGATTGGCCAATGTACACGTGAGCAGTGCTCTGATTGGTCAACGAGTGCTATTTAAGCAACTGCCATAACGGATTGGGGGGTGGCAGCAGAGAGGAGGCAAGCTAGAGCAAGCGAAGGAAGCAAGCAGGAGGAGCAGGGGGGAGGCAGCAGGGAGTAGGAAAGCTAAAGAGAGAGAGAGAGAGAGAGAGAGGCAGGCTGGCAGGCAGGCAGGCGCGGGAGGGAGAAGAATAAAGGGTCCAGAAGAAGATATATCATGGCGTCTCTCTGTTGGCAGAGAGTGCGCCACAGTCTGTAATAAGGATAGTTTTAATTCTTCTTTCCCTATTTGAATTCCTTGTATGCCTTTTTCCTGTCTTATTGCTCTGGCTAGAACTTCCAGTGTTATGTTGAAGTGCGGTGGCAATAGTGGACACCCTTGTCTTGTTCCTGATCTCAAAGGAAAAGCTTTCAGCTTTTCTCCATTGAGGATAATATTGGTTGTGGGTTTATCATATATGGCTTTTATCATGTTGAGGTATATTCCTTCTATTCCAAGGATTTCAAGGGCCTTAAATATAAATGGGTGTTGAACTTCATTAAATGCCTTCCCCACATCTATTGATATGATTATGTGGTTTTTAATTGATTTTCTGATTTGGAACCATCCTTGTGCTCCTGGGATAAAGCCCACTTGGTCGTGGTGTATTATTCTTTTAATGCATTGTTGGATTCTGTTAGCTACGATTTAGTTGAGGATTTTTTCATCAGTGTTCATTAGGGAGATTGGTCTGAAGTTTTCTTTTTTTATATATTTTCTTTGTTAGGTTTTGGTATTAGTGTGATGTTGGCTTCATAGAACGCTTGTGGTGGTTTTCCTTCTTTTCTGATTTTTTTGGATGAATCTGTGTAGAATCGGCACTAGTTCTTTTCTGAATTTTTGGTAAAATTCATTTGTAAATCCATCTGGTCCTGGACTTTTCTTTTTGGGGAGGGTTTTGATTACTTTTTCTATTTCCTTGTTTGTAATTGGCCTGTTTAGTTGTTCTGTTTCTTCTTTATCTAGCTTTGGGTAGTTATAGAGTTGTAGGAATTTGTCCATTTCTGCTAAATCAAACTTGTTTGCCTATAGTAGTTCATAGTGGTATGTCAGTGGCTTTGTGCATTGCCCAGGTGCTCTGGATCGGATCTGCAGTCTCAGAGGCTTTTCCTGGCACCCAGGTGCTCCGGATCAGATCTGCATTCTTTACTCAACTTGGGCTCCACTCACAGAGCTGAGCCATCCCCCTTCACCTCCAGGGCTTTAGCTTGGGGAAAGTATCTCTTGCAGCCCTCCAAACTTCCGGGTGCCTGAGCTTTCCCAGGAGGGAGTTCCCTTATTGGAACTCCCCAATCGCTGATTCCCCCTCAGTTGTCTTCCTTCTAGTGAGTCCAGGGTGTTTTCATTTGAGTTGAAACTCGTAGTATAGTCCATTTTCAGTCCTCAATTCCTGCACCAGCGTGGATGCAGTGATCTCAGAGTCTTTCCTCTGCCGCCATCTTGCAGTTGCAGCCTTTTTTTTTTTTTTTTTTAGATTTATTTACTTTTTCATACAGAGCTAGGTACAGGTCAGAAGTGTAGGGATGAGAGCATTCACCATCAACAGAGTGGGGAGCAGAAGAGGCAGATGTACTGAAATACACTGCTGAGGGGGGCAGTGGACAGGTCAGGAAAGATCTGCTCTGCCATGTGGGTCACACCTCCCTGATCAGGGATCAAATTCATGCTGCAGTGGCTACAAATTGCTTCATAGTGCTATGCTTTAACCTGTTGCATCACCAGGGTTTTTGCTGCAAGTAATATTCTTGCTATATGGTGGGTTTCAAGCGTAGCAAATGGAATGCCTCTTTGCAAAGTTGTGCTTTGACAGCTAATATTTAAATTTATTTCTCAACTTTGCTCCAATGATGCCTTTATAATTCCCATATCTCCATTACTTAATGTCTCTGGAAGCTTTTCAATAGACTGCAAGCTTAAATCACTATAACACATCATATACCTATGTTAATACATTAATAGGAGTTATTCATAACAGCTAATAACAGTTAATACGTTAATACACTAATAATAATAATTATGGTGGTTAATTCAATAAATGCTTTTTTTTTCATTTTATATGACCTTTGAATTAATGTACCAACAGTGTTACCACTAGCTAGTTACTGCACTTACAGCCTATCAGTTAAATGATTACCAACATGTACTTTTTCTCACTTTTTCCATAAAGTGAGGTTATTGTTCTGGGATCTAGAATAGAGTTTGATATTAATAATTGTATTCTTTCTGCCACCTTACCCTGGAAGAAGTTTTGTTGTTTTGTAGAAATTCATTTCTGTCAAATTGGAGAGAGTCCAAAGTCAAGGCTCCAGCAGATTTCATGTCTGGTAAAAGCCTACTTCCTGGTTCATAGATAACTGTCTTCACATGGTGGAAGGCACAAGAGAATTCATTAGAATTCATTAGAATTCTCATATAGTGATTCTAGTCTCTTTTAGAAAGGCACTAGAAGGTTCTGCCCAAATGACCTAATCTACTTCCTTAATACCATCCTCTTTGGGACGAACTTAATATCTAACTTAGTATATAAACTTTGGGGGTGGGACATAGGCATTCAATCAATAGCAGCTACTTAGTACAGTAAGAGTACACTAAAGGATGGTTATTGTTTGAAACTGAATTCAACTAAAACTCAAGTAGAAAAAAAAAACTGTGTATTTGCTGTTTAACTTAGAAAAATTATTTACTGTTATCCTCTTATCTTCCAAGAGGAGTTAAAACTAGTCAATAAATGGCCTGATAGGGCCTGTGGAAATCAGCTATATTTATCATGTGGGAAAACAGAGATGCAGAGAGTTGGTGAAACTTACCCAGAGAAAGATACTTTTGGGTTGACTCAGGTCAACCAGGATTCTTTCTATTAACATGCACCTCTTTTCCTTTTACAAAGCACTTTCTTAGCTCAACTATCTACTTATTATACTATATCTGCAAGCTTACAGAAATGGCTTCTTCCTACATTCTCAGACCTGTAGTACCACAGCTAACTTTATATTAACCCTAGAAGTAAAAAAATACAATTAAAAATGCCACAAACATCTTAAAATATGTACATTATCTATCTATATATATGTAATGTAGAACTCATATATATCATATATGTGTCATATATATGATACATTTTATATGTGTGCATGTCCATAGGAGATACCTCACTTCTGCTTGAGTTATGATGTGCAGACCACAGCCTGACAGATACAAATCATGAAGAAAAAATGGTCTTAAATTAGAGAATTCCTAGGTTTTTGTTGTACTTCCATTCCAAAGGGTTTAGAAGTATTTATCTTTTCTAGGGATATGGGAACATGTATAGCCACCATTTAATTAGTCTCATTTTTGAGATAGAATGGAAAGGTCAATCATGTAGTTTGCTGTAAGTTCTTCAAAAACTGAATAGTGAAACCAAGTCATTTCTCCTCCTCTATTGTAAGTGATATATAAAGGCGTAAGTATTATTAAAGACATTATTAAAGACAAGGAATATCTCATGAGTGGGGAAGGCAGACTATATATTCTTTTTAATATTCAAATTAAAAATCTGAACTCAGGGATAAGGTGGGAGAGTCCACATTCTTTTTAGAGAGTTGTCATTTGATGCACCTGTCCTTAAAAACAGGAGAGGTTAGAAAAACCCTGGGCTACAGAAGGAGCCTGGGTTCTTAGGGAGCTTTTAATGTCTTTATGATTGGGCTGGACATCACCTGCCTTTTCCAGAATTGTTCAAGAAAGATAGAGCCCTCCCTGGTGGAACAGTGCTATGAAGCTGTCCACAACCACTAGGGCAGAAGTTCAATCCCTGGCCAGGGAGGTGACTCACATGGTATGGTATACCTCTCCTGATCCACCCATTGTTCCCCTCAGCGGTGTATATTAGTCAGTCTGCCTGTTCTGCTCCATCCCCTATCATTGGTGAACACTCTCACCCCCTACCCCACACACATCTGACCTGTATCCCAGTTCTTGTATGCATAAATAATTTTTTTTTTTTTTAAAGCTAGAAGTACTGTTTCGACACAGAGAAGTAGTACTTCCAGTTTTTCCCAGTCTGGTCACACTCAATGGTAAAGCTAGCTAGACTTGCTACTTTGGGGTTTGCTCATAAGTCTCATAATTCCCTAGATCTTCACGCAGTTTGATTGTTAATACACCACTCCCAAAGGAGACGTCATTAGAATCTTTTAGTATCTAAGGTTTGTCTCTAGGGTCTTTGAAACACTTAAAGACACCAGTATCTTCTCTACTAGTCTCTCATAGATGGTTTCACCTGAAAATTCAGGGTTGTCCAAAACTCCCATTGTCCTCAATTTTATCAAATAAACACTGCTTTTTTAAAAAAATTTTTATAACAGTTTATTTTTACATTTATTTATTTTATCATTTTGTACATTTTCTTTTCTCCAATCTCAATTGTAATCCCCACGGGTTTCCCATCACCATGTCACCTGTGTGCTATCACCAAAATCCCTTGCACTTCCCTCCCAACCCCCCCGTTTTTGATACCATTCCCCACTCCACCCCTGCAAAATGTCTCTGGTATATGGTTGTTCATTATTTTTGTTATTTTCTCGCCTGGTCCATTATACTCCTGCTATGAGTGAAACCATCCGGTATTTTTCT
>NW_004567118.1:43655821-43689145 GCF_000260355.1 Condylura cristata | reverse complement strand
CTGATCTTTTTGTGTTGAATATTCCCCCTGTGGACTTTCCTGAATACTTGTTTGTCTTCTTTTCCCTGTTGTGTATTTTCTAATAGTTCTATTCGCTGAGATACAATATTGCTATTATTGAGTGGCTTTTTTTTTTTTTTTGGATGTTCTTTCTTTTATAGCTGAGGGACTTCTAGACACTTCAGTTGTGGAGGGTATTCTGAGTTGTGTTGTTTTTCCCAGCCCCCACTGTGTGTAGTTGTGTCTGTTGTCTCAGCTGGTAACAGTCAGGGGACTCTTGTGCTGTTCAGCCTCTTCTAGTAACACGTTGAGGCTGTGTTTTTGGAAGGTGTCTGTTGATCTTTGTTGTCTTCGGATGTCCCAGGTCCCCTCTATGCTTGGTGTGCCTGTGGTGGTTTTTATGAATTAGAAGTGTTGTTGGTCTCCCTGGAGCTGGGCCTTTGTCTGAGTTGGTGGTTGGCTTTGTTTACACTCTAAGTACAAAATTCCCATTTTCCTCAATTTTATCAAATAAACACTGCTTTAAAAAAAGGTTTATTTATTTATGCACACAGAACTGAGGTACAAGTCAGAGGTTCAGGAATGGTGAGAGGATTCACCAGAGACAGAGTGGGGAGCAGAGTAGGCAGATTGACAAAGTACACTGCTGAGAGGAGCAGTAGGCTGGCCAGGAGAGGTCAGCCATGCCATGTGAGTCACCTCCAGGGCCAGGGATCTAAATTGCACTGACGTGGCTGCAGCTGGCTTGCAATGTTGTGTCCTAACCCACTGTGCCACCAGCAAGGGACTAAACAGTGCTTTTGGACAATAAGAATTAAGTTGAAGCAACAGAGTTTCAAACTGGAACTGCCGGCCACACAGTTACTTGGCCCTGGGGGCTGGCGTGCAGGGTGTCCTTCCTCTGCATGCAGGGCCTGGGCAGAGCCTGGAAATGGCATGCAGAGCAAGAGGTTGGCAGTTGCACCCTGGCAACCTAGCAGAAGTTTCTGTGGGTCTCCTCTCTTTATCTTACTCTCAGCTGAATTGAAACACCATCAGTGCTGGAGGCTGTGTTTTGTGGAGGACAAAGCTTACTTCTAAAGCTGTGTGGATTTCTTGAGTGCTGGCCTTTGGTGGTGAAAGGCACTTAAACAGTGTGGGGAGAAATTATTGTTGCACTCTGCCCATACCAGCAATTTATAGTTTTTCAGTAGTCACTATAAATCTAATAAGCAGCTTAGTCAGAATTATAATTTGCAAATTAAAATTAAGGGTCTTCCCATTGTGCCTGAATTTAAGATTCATTAACAGGTTAAAAAAAGAAAATAGTTGCTTTTGATGTAGGTTTCTTTAGGTAGATAAATTCTCTTGAGGCCTGTGAGTCAGATACTAGGAATTCTTTTCAGTTCTCCCTTTGATGGAATAACTGGCAGTGGTAGGATGGTTCAAGCTGAACTTGATCTGTTTCCTTAAAAGGTTGATTTTGTTAAACTTCTACTGAAAGTGTATTGAGTAAAATATTTTACCACATGTGCTCTGTGTTACTTAACAGTATAACTTCTGTTTAAAAAAAAAAAAAAAGCATCCTGTACCCAGGTAACTCTTAAGATGGATTGTATTCTTTTAAAAAGTTGGAACCTGCACTGTCATTTGGTTCATTGTTCTACCTGAGTCCACGGCTTTTATTCTAGGAAATCCCAGCATGGAATTTTTAATTTGGTTGCACCATACTGCCCTTTCTAAGTTCTAAATCATCTCAGATTTGAAAAAAAAATTTCCCATGGTGTTTCTTGAAAGCATATAAAAGCAGAAATTGTTTTTTATTTTGGTGAGATAATGAGTCTTGGATTTTTTCCCTGTTTTTGCTAAAAGGTTGCTTTATTACTTTCACTTAGCTTAAATTGTAGCTACTAATTCATTAGCATATCCATAAGTATTTTCACCTGTCCCACAAAAACAGACAGTTCAAGAACTCTAATAGTCTTTGCTCGTGAGCTTATCCATATTTGTGAACCATCCTTAACTCCCATGGCAAGAAGAATTAACCTGATTTACCATAAAGACCATCTGCTTATTTCATGTTCCTAGGCACGTTGGCATTTGTGATCACATGGATTATCCTTGCCGCTTCCAGAATGCTTCGGCCATCACCCAGGCCATCATTCCTTATCGGGTCTTTGCCCCAGTCTGCCTCCACAGTACCTGCCAAGGGACCCTTCTGCCATTGATTCCGCCTTGCCTCTTAGCAGCACACTCTATTCTGGGAACACACCCCTTCTCCAGGCTGGATGTCCTCATCGTCCCTGCCAACTTTTCAAGTCTGGGGATGGCCAGGTACTTTGTTCTAATTTGGAGAATGTGCTTTGGAAATTCTTTGTGTATTTCTTGCTTTCCCTGAGCTGTCAGGACTATTACTTCATTAGGACGGAGGGAGCATAATTGCTCACATTTAGGTATCTCATTGCTTCCTAGAGGGATAGTTTGGGCATAGAGTCCCTCATGCCTGAAATTTTTGGTGTCATGGGCTTCATTCAGCAGCATAGAAAATGAAAGTCC
Source organism: Condylura cristata (assembly GCF_000260355.1). Lineage (NCBI taxonomy): Eukaryota > Metazoa > Chordata > Mammalia > Eulipotyphla > Talpidae > Condylura > Condylura cristata. The sequence continues at coordinate 43,686,610 of NW_004567118.1, read as the reverse complement.
CATTGTTGCTGGGACTGTGAACATTTCTAACTCCAGAGTGATGACTGTTGGAAGAGGCTGATCAGTAGTCAGTTGGCTTAGGTGGTGAGAGTATAATGTTAACGAGTTTAAGGTTCTTAGCTCTGGTAGAGTGACACAACTTAGTCTCAGGGCCATGGGGTGCTTCCCTAATCTTGACCAGCTGTCTCATCCATTCTCACCATTGATCATAAGGGCAACAACTGTGTCAGAAAGACTATGGTTGGAGCGGCATAAATTCATCACCACTGCTAGAAAAAACAGGTCAAATCAAATGGCTTCTGGCAGAGAATGGGGAGCAAGTTACTTGTCACACTACTATTTTTTAATATAACAAATGTTATAGAAACAAATGTTACCTTTCTTCTTTATTAGCTTACATTTTTTTAAAACTTTTGTTTAAATGCTTTAAATGGCAGAGGCTACAACAAAAATAGAAATAAGATTGTGTTTTTATAGGATATATAAAATTAAAATACATAGCAAAGAACACATAAAGGACAGAGAGAGTAACTAGAACTACATTGTTTAAAAGGTGTTTGGAAACAATTTTTGGTATTTCCATATCTGACACTTAAATCCCATGTTATATGTATTTATTTATTTTGGCTTTCTTTTTTTGGGGCAATATTGGTTTGTAATGTTGTATATGAGTCATACCTCCTCAGATTTGTATTACTACTCTTTTATCCTTTCTCACCTCCTCCACCCCCTGCCACCACAAAGCACCCAAAGACCTTTTACCTTAGGCCACTGGGTCACCTTCTGTTTTGTTCCTCCCTTCCCTCTAGTAGTCTCAATTCTGAATAAATGCATTACTATCATTGTTATCAAAATCTAGTTCCTATGCCTTTCCCTATGTATTATTTTTACATAAAATGAATTCATTGATATCATTCATTTCACCAAGCATTTTGCCTGGTTATGTACTCAGGGATTTACTTGGTTTTATTTCTGTTTGAAAATTTTAATCATTAACAGTGTATATGCTTGATTAAGGATGGGAAAAATAAGCTCATCAAAACATGTGACTTTTAAGTTTTTCCTTATTAGTCAAGGAAATTCCTGCCACCAATTAATTTCCATGCTTTTGAACAGCTGTCATTTGTGGTATTTTCCCTGAAAATTGCACACATTCTTAGTAAAACCCATGAGTAGAGAAGAATTGACCAGAACATTTGTTTTTGATCTTTATTACATAGATATATTTTTTAAAAGATCATTTGCTAGTCTTAATCCTCAAGGAGGCCTGAGAAAAATCACTTAGACTGATTTTTATCTTATGTTTATGAAGATAATGGGGATGGTAGAAACCAGGTAATTAAATATATTTGGTTATGTGCATCATATAATTGTCTTGGATGTCTATATATATAGTATATGTCTTAACAAGGGGACTTCTCCGGTCCCTTTGAAGAGTCTGCTGGAATTAATTTGAGTTATTAGGGAAGAAAGGTTTGTTCATCAAGTGGTGCTCATTTGTATACAGTTTTGAGGGGCCATATTTATTTATGAGTGTTTAGCAGTTCATGAAATTTGACATTTTTCAGGGCATGTTTGCTAACAGTTCCAAGTTCTGACCTGAGGGAACCAAAGGTAGGAGCAGTTTTCATACAGAGGACCTTATTTTATATAACTCCTTCCTGACATCAGTCTGCCAAAACCAGAAGGCCAACCTATAAAGCTCCTCTTTTCAAATTTGCATGCCCAAGCAAGTAGGCTGTGTGTTTGCTGCTTTTTGAGATATTTAAAATGATTTAAACATGCTTAACTCTGTATTTTTAAAGCAATAAGCCTAAGAACCCTAAGGCTAACTGGTACTGGGCACAAATGTCAAAAAAATGTGATGTTGATAATAACTTAGCAGCAACAAGACTGCTTTTATGCTTAAAAACAGGAGTACCATACACTGAAAAATTGTGGTTGGTTGTCAAATATCATTTTTTCCTCATTTATTTCTTTGTAGACTAGAAATAATCGACCCTGGTCTAGATGTTTTCCTGGGCTTAGTTACCATCCCTTGTATTTAAGCTGTGGAGGGGGAATTGTGGTATCTTCCACTGCTAGTTGGGGGTGGGGAGTAGGAGCAGTACTTCCTAGCTCAGACCTAAATTGATTCCACTTGCTTGGCCTGACTCTCACCATCCCAACACCTTGAGCCACATGTGGCTGAGTGGGGTTTATGACTTAGCTGGCTTCTGGGTCCTACTGCCTTATTTACAGTCAAGGCTTTACTTGAGGCTGGAACAAAGCAAAGTTGGAAAAAATGACAGACTTAGAACTGTCAACTCTGTACCCTAAGCAGGCATAGAGAAACCCGAGGCTAGTAGGAGCCATCCCAAAAGACCTGCACACTGAACTTGTCACTGCTGTTAGTTGTAATGTGGGAGAGATCAAAGGATTTCTTGTTAAATGATTCTTTCTCAAGTCCACATTTTACAAACATATATGCACAATCATAAATACCATACCTCTGGACTGTGTAATTATTAGGTTTTAATCATAGCAAATACTATTTTAGTGTTCTTTTTTCTAGTAAATGGCATTAAATATTCCCATATGAACCAAAATGGAAAGTTTATTAATAATTATTTTAAAGAGTTTTTTAAACTTTTGAATGATATGTAAAGTGACTTCATTGTATATTAAATGTTACATATCATGTTTTGCATGAATAACCTTAAAACTCTCCTCTCCAAGTCTGTTTTTGAGACTGATTTTGATTTTCAGTGAAGTTGGAAAAATATTTGCACAACTTGCATATAGGTGATAATGAAAATTGTTTTATAAGAAGGTAAGTAATACACAAACAACATTTTAGAATTTGGAATTATTTTCAAACAGCAGTAACTAGGACATTTATCAATACTGTATGTAGTGATTTTGTCAACTTTTAATGTAATAGTAGCTATTACTTACAGACACCTACCCCCGTCCTTTTCTGAATCACTATTTTGGGGTGAGAGGGTGGATACAGTATCCATTGTGATGCTGAGAAAAGACACTGTTTTCAGCTATGTTTTCATACTTTCTCATCTGGGAAGAATGGACTTTCTGACTTTGCTCCATTTGTGTGTGTGTGTACGCGCTTTCCACCAAGGCAGAATCTTTGATATGAGGAACAATGGAGAGTTCATTCTTAGTTGAGTAATATGGTCTCTGTAGATATGCATATATTTTAAATGCTTTTCAAATGTAACAGCTCTCTTCCTGGTAGTATAATTAATATTCTGCCATTGTCAAGTGGCCTCATATTTTCTCAGGTGTCTCAACTAGGGATTGACTAGTGAGCCTAATTTCCTAGGTATTGAGAAATACATGAAAGGAGCTCATCATCATTCTTAAACTCTTTGTTATAATAATAATAATGCAAATGGAATAATATCCTGGAACCAGATTTATGACTGTTCCTTAAAAATTAACACCTTAGTCTTACCTCTCTGTGTTTATAATAAGTGTCTTGCTTCACCATTTGTCTTTCACCAGCTCACAATTACATGTCACAGGGCATAATTAGGTTGGCAGCACTACCTTGCTGACATCCATATACATCCCCCCACACACACACCATTTGAATTTCAAGAATCTCCTTCAATTCATTTCAGAGTGGTTTTATGTTTACAGAACCAAATAAAAAACTCATGTCTTCTACAGCTGTGCTTCCCAGCTCAACTATTCAATAGAGGCTGCCCTCCTGGTCTCATGGGGAAATTGGAAACAAAAAAACAAAACCCAGAAGTGTGGTTGATAGGTAACAAATTCTGCTTTGATTTTTTATGAATGTCTTGTTCATCTGTTCATTGTTTATTCACGTATTTATTCTTGCAATAAATTTCTATTAAACACTTACCTGTGTTTACGTGAGTCTACAGGGAGTAGCAAGATTGATGAGGATTCCAGTCATAGTGTGAGGTAAAACTGAGTAAGTGCAGAGTGACTGGAAATAGATAGCATTATTAGTGTGGGAAGGGAAGACTTCTTTAAAGGGTGAGTTTTGCAATAAAACTGAAAAATGGAAATGAGCCAACGTTGTGGCAATCTGATAGAAAAGCAACCATGGCTAAGGAAATTCAAGTCCAAAGGCCCCAAAGTAGAAACCATAGTGATGGGCTGGAAGAGCAGAAAGAAAGCCAGTGTGACTGAGGGCAATGAACTTTTAGAAAGGTTTTCCTTAAACTTATTTTGCTATCAGGAGATTCTAGTCCCTTGGGGCTCATGCCCCCAGAGCCACCGACACACCACTATGATAGGGAAAGCCACTGAAAAATGACAGAGGTTGAGTGGGGATTGATGGTTCAAGAATGTTATGTGAAGAGTTACAAGAGAGGTGAAATCTTTCTTTGTTTTTCTGGGGACCAAATCATGGTGTGACCATGAGTGTCACACCATCTCATGACTGACTAGTGAGACCCTGACTTGGCTTAGCAGCTGCTGTCCTTGACCAAAGTTCAAAGCATCTGAACACCTGGCACACAGACTGACAATCCTCCCTTTCAAACTCTCAGCCCTCAGCCCTCAGCCCTCAGCTCTCAGCCACTTGCCCCTCCCCCCTACACACAGCTGCTGATTGATTCATTTTTTGACACTGCAGGTCCCAGGGATGGAGGCTATATTTATATGTTTGCTCATCTTAATTTTTAAGTTTTTTAAAGACTAAAGAAAAATAAGATTGATGAAGTGTGTAGAAAAATAACCATCAATTATTTAAATATCTTCAATATATACTTCACAGTGGAGAAAAGCTATAAAGCTCCCTATTACACATGGCTTGTTCTTAAAAGATTTGATTGTGCAATAAAAGGCTTCTGAATGCTTCTACTAGTTCCTGACTATTGCATACACAATTTTCATAAGTACCCCAATTTGCGAATAAATGGTGTGCACATACATGCCCAAGTATGTACATAACCACCTTTTCCTCCACCTCCTTGGGTTAGACAGGGTGTTGCCCTGTTTATTCTTATCTTACAGTCAATGTGTGATAGAATCAGCAAAACATAACATGCTGGTACAAAGGGCCTGTTGTTTTCAACCTCCTAATTGTGCTCCGTTCTGCTGAGGGAAGGAAGCAGTCATAAATTTCTGTCATTATCTTAAGTAGCAGGGTTTCACAGCTTTAGGAGTTTTTCTTTGCTTGTTCTTTGTTAACTTCTACTTGAATTTTTTGATCACCAAACCAAAAGTCTCATACTTTTAAACAATCCTTTAAGTTTCAAGGAATGTTATCCCATAACTTCAAGACAGGATGCAACCATAGTGTTTCTTTTCCTTGAAGAGTCTGAAATTGATTCATAAATGAGTGCACCGTTTACTGCACCAAGGCCACCAGCTCCTCTTCCTTCATAGATGGGAGTATTTGGAGTCTATAAGTGGATTTGGGTTATTGTCACATTCTAGAGGCACCTCCAACTTGCCACAAAGTGGAAATGGGTCTTCACTTAATCAGTTTCTTTGTTATTGTTTGTTTCCCAGACTTCAATAAGTTTTCAAATTTCTTTCTGTATGTATTGTTTAAAAAATATTTTGATGGGGCATTAGTTTCCCTTTTTCCAGTATAATTTTTCTCCATTTAATTTTTTTAAACAGATCAGTGTGAATGATAGAAAACAGCTCAATAGATCTTTTTTTCTCCCCCTTATAAAAATGTAATCCTTTGATTTCTGGTGCTCCTGCATCACTTTAGTGATAACTAAACAAAATGTTTTCTGAGTGATGAGGTCCATGTCAAGTGACTGCCCCCCACTCTGCTGAATCCTCTTTTTTGTTCTGTTTGTGTACATTTCAACATATTGTTTTCTATTTCTGTTTTTCTTGAGAAAATCATTTGACTTTGTTTCCCCTTTCTGATATGTTTGGTTCTGCCATTTTTTTTTTCTTGAAAATAGTAACTGATAACCATACAGTGATATTCTTCTGAAAGCCATTGGCTGTGACTAGTGTTGACAATACTGTTTTGTAGTAGAGTAGTAGTGAGAGAGGGAGTATGTGCTCTATTCTTTATAGCACAGGTACAATCAGGCATATGATGTCACTGTGTCACTTAGATCTGAGAGTTCAGAGATAGAAGAAAAGGTCCTCATCTTGAGAAGCTTGGGTCAGACCAGGCAAAACTGACCTATAACCCTCATTGAGCAGGTACATATTTGATCTCCCCATGGAAATCATCTCACTGTGTCAGTTTGAAGACCTATATTCATTATGAGCTCATGTGGAGGTAACCAGAGAACCTAAATACCAGACACATTCTGGATCACATGTGTAAGATGAAGTGGGGCTCTCTTTTCTGTTGGAACAATGAGTAGAGAGGACGCAGCTTTCTTAGCCAAAATAATATCGTTGCCATCAAACAGCTGTGCTGCTTGTCAAATCCAGAAGTAGCATTTTATCATCATTATGCCATGATCGCTCACCCTCTGAAAGATTACTCTTAAGTGTTTTGTTTTCTTTGAACTATTCTCCACACTCATAGTCTGACAGTTCTACTGTCAGAGAACACTGCTGGGGTCATCCTTCAAGAGAACTTGTCAGGTCTTTGAAAGGCCTTCCTGAAGCAATCATCCCTCTACCTACATTTGTAATCTTCTCTCTCTATTGATGTCATCAATGCCCTAATCTCTTCCAGCCTTTGAGCCTGAGATGGCCAATTGACACTACCTTTCCATTTTTATATTGCAAAAAAAAAAAAAGGCTTTTTCCCCTTTTGTACATATTGCTCTATAGAAGTATCATTACCAAATAGGAAATAGACTCCCTGGGCAAAAAATAATAAAGAATTGAATTCAAGGTGCAAAGTTGCCCAAGTTGGAATAAATCCCAATTTTGCAAGTTCCCACTCCTCAGACCATTACATAGCATGAGCAAAAGCTACTGGCTTCTGACCTGTGTTATGTATGTATGTGGGCATGGAGCTGTATATTTCTTCTAAGACTAGATTCCTTTGAGGAAGAATATCAACTTTGGAAGCAGTCCTCAAGCAAGGTACAATGCATGAATAGCTCTGTTGGGAAGGGGCACTGACTTTGTTGTGTGCTGCCATATGCAGCTAAAATTGACCAATATTTGAGCCTGTTTCCATAAAGTGGGCAAGACATTGATTTGTTACATTACCTTGCTCCTAAAACATAACTGAAAGAGTATCCCAGCTATCTTTTATTTAAAAAAAAAAAAAAAATTTAGAAAGGTCACCATTGTGAGGAAATGCTTCTTTAAAAAAACTGATTTCTTTGTGGATTTGTAGTACAATGCAAAAATCCACACCAATTTAACCCAAGTGGAGATCTAAGTAGAACATGTTATATTTCTGGGTGAGCTGACCATGCTTTATTTCTAACGGTGACTTTCTAAAAAGTCTAGAGATCATTCAAGGGAGACAATATGTCAAGTCTGCCCTTCACCTTCCCAGGTCACTTGCTAAAAATATCCACCTCTCTGCTTCTTACATAAGATGGATCTTGAGTAACATTTCAGGAGAGTATTAATGCTACTTGACAAGCTTGGGGCAGGCAAGGAGGAGGGTGTGCTCTTGTGAGCATGGCAACCCACTTCCAGGCCTGTGAGACTTGGAAAGCCAGTTTTGCTGAGTTGTGGAGACTGTGGTTGGTAGATCCTAATTTATGAATTGGTCTCCTCTAAGAGAAGACCCTGAGAACCTACTTTGATTATGAGTTGCCTGCGGTTTCTGGCTTTTATCATATATGTGTGATTTCTAAGCATACTGAAATCTGACAATTGGAAAGGAATGGAAGGGCTAAGCCAAGAATTCACTCAGTCTACATATGTCAAAGGACAGATGTGATGAATGCTGATGATTTGGGAGCTAGAAGGAAAAGTGAGACTTTTAGCCCAAGTCGGGGTTTTCTATAGTAGGTTCTGAGGAAAACCTTTGTGGAATGTTACTGATGTCAGAAGAGGACGATGGGTTAATTTGTTTAGGAAATTAATGAATTAAAGTTAAAAGAGAGCCTTTACTAGAGGGCTTCTACAAAACCTTTTAATATCCTTACTACCCTGATTTAATATCCTGATGTGTATGTGCCTCTTGAGGTTAGGATGAGAATATATGTGGCATGACCCCAAAAATGTTGTGCCTAGAGATCCCCCTCTACATGCCCATTGTGGTCTCTAAAAATCCATCTCTTTGGGCCCTCCCTGGTGGCACAGCAGGTTAAAGCACAACACTAAGAAGTTAAAGCCATTTTAGTGTTAGCTCGATCCCCAGTTCCAGAGGTGATCTACATGGTGTGGCAGACCTCTCCTGATCCGACCAACCGCTCCTCCCCTCAGCAGTATACTTCATCGGTGGGCCTGTTCTGCTCCCCACTCTATCTCTGGTGAATCCTCTCACCGCACCTGCATCTCTGGCCTGTATTCCAGTTCTGTATGCATAATCAATAAATCTTTTTTAAAAATCCATCTCTTCAAACTACATTTTGGGAATGATTCTGTTCAGAAATATCTTAGAGTCCACTGGACAACTGGCTGTGGAATCCAGCTTCTACTCTGTCAGTAGCCCTTAAGGACCTGCCATGTACCAGGCAATGGGCCTACAATGTGGGCTCATAATTTAGTGCAGGAGTCCCCACACTTTTCTGACCACATATCCCTTTTTGAACAATCACCCCATCAAAGTGTTTATATTTATTTATAAGTGTGTACAATCAGTGGAGTGTTGAGAGGTATACTATAATACATACAAGATATATTAGAGCACATATACACACAAATAGAAATGTAAAAGGATGAGGCAAAAATTATAAAAGGAAATTCTTTTGTGTCTCCTTGGTCCCTGCTGTCTCCTGGGCCTCTCAGCAGTGACTGCATCAGTAGACTTGGAGTGAAGTCTTGGCATCTGGAAGTTAACAGGACTGCCCAGGTGGTTCACTGCAGATGTTGCTGAGGATCATGTGACCAGTTCTGGGGGTAAATATCCCTGGGAAGATTTACAAACTCCAGACTCTGCCCTCTTCCTTCTCTCAGTAAAAATGTCAGATGAAGGAAAAGAAGAGCTTCCTGGTGCTCCCTACCTGTCTGTTACTCAGAAAAAGGAGCGTTCCAGTGATAGGTTGGGATTCCAGGCAAGTCCCTAAGCTCTCCTGGCCTAATTTTCTTATCTGGAAACATGAGGGGCTGATTTAGAATTGTTTGTGGAGTGTGTTAGCACCCAAACATTCTTTGATTTAAGTAACTTTTTCAGTTTTGAACAGCAGTGTGTGATTCATTTTCATTCAGCAATTTAAATACACATATATTTCTTTTTGATGTAAGAGCTCATTAGATCAGAAGCCTGCAATTTCTTGCACTTCTTGGACACCTAGACACCAGTGGGCGTTTAAATCTTAGGCCTGTAAAAAAATGTTCAGAAGGGGCCTCTCTTACCCTTAGTTAATTGCAAAATAAACAGATCTCAAGGGCAGGGGCCCCTTTCTTTCGTAATAACTGCCTGTTTGCACCATCAAGGCAAAACAGTATTTTCAAATACCACGTGAGGAATATGCTCCATGAATGATGGTCTTCAGTTTAACAATCTCCAGCTCAGACCCCTGCCCCTTGCCTCTTCCACCTTGGAGTTAGCAGCTAACATGTTCGCCTCAACTCTTTGTTTTTAGCCTCCAGATATCTCCAATTGCAAGCTAATAAGTTGCATGTACATATGTTTGAACAGTTGTCAGATTTGTCTGCTACTTAAATTATGCTTTGGTTTAAAACAAACAACAACAGGGAATCAAGAGCTGAGGATAGATGAAGACATTTCAGTTATACCTGCAGGTGGTGTTTTGACCTTGACAGTCAGTTTTAAATGACCTGTCAAGCACCTTTGTACGCTTCTGGGCACACCCACCTGGAAGATATTATATCCCCTAAGCCTTATGTGCCCCAGCAGGCAGGCACCAGGTCCCTGGATTTTGTTTTCATTGATGGAGGGCTAATGCATGCATGGCAGGACTTTACAGAGAGGGGCCCAACTACAAATGCTGTTTTCACTTAATTCTGACTTCTCTAGGCTAACCCTCTCAGCCAGACTCTGCCGCCTGGCCTTTCCATTGCTAGTCAGCTCTCTTTTGCTCTGCCCCCTGTATTTGGCTTCAAACCATTTCTTCCTGGCTTTGATATCTCCTTGCAGAACTGCAAACAATCAGGAGATTATGGACTACAGCGCTCAGTAGGGTACTGTCCAAGGGGGCTCATGTCCAAGTCCCCAGGCAATGGGGAACTTCATACCCATAAAGCCTGCCATCCTCCAGAACTCTCCTCTCAATCTCCTGTGCATGTTCTGGTAAACCAGCTCTTAGTGGGTGCAGGGGCCATCTCCTCAGCTTAAGTGCCATGTGGGAGACCCCCTTCAAGAATGATTTTGTCCTTTTCTATGTGGTTGAGGGGTCACCTCTATTGTATGTTTGAATGTTGTCTTTTGAAATTTCAAATCTCAGACACTACCTTCTGAGATATTCATGTTGGTTCCTGGAAATTGATATAAAAATTATAAATGGTCAATTTAGATTCTACCTCATGCCTACCAATGTTTGGACTGTTTGTTATTTGAAGATCTAAATGATGGCTTTTTGTATAAAAAGGCCCTTGTATAAGCACCTTCCAGTCTGAGGCCCCAAGTTGTTGAAGAAAACTGTGCTTTATTTCTAAAAGTTGAGATAAGAGACAGTGTTGTGCTCAAGTCAAAATGTCATCTTATCATTCTGAAATTCTTCCTTCAAAGTCTGAAAGAAACTGGCCCAGATCTAGATATTTACCTCACCAATATGACCACTAACAGCAGTCTGTTCCACTGTTGATTTGGCTCACAAAGGTGACTACAGGAGATTGTCTCTCCTGGTCTCTAGATGCCTTGCTGAGATCTGACTCAGGTCTGAGAAGAAGAACAGTGCTTGTCAAACCATTCTTCTCAGATCCCAGGAATCTTCCCAGGTATGGCAGACATCACATTGTCTCCCTCAAAGGGACACAAACTTTCATTCTTTCAACTGCCTCCCTAGGGGAACCTCTGTATTGAAACCTTATTACTTAACCTTTGGCACAAGTCCTACCCTAGGACTTCCCAGTTGGAATAAGGAAGACAGGCACTGAGAGGTGTGTGAAATGAGAGGGACTGGACTATTTCCAGTCCCCAGGAAGAACCTAATCTCACAGGATGTAAGTGAAACAGAAATGTGAGTCGGAAATAGTATTCATTTTGGGCCACTGCCCTGATCATGCCTATGTTCATTTTCTCCCTCAAGCTTTTATTTCAGGGAATTGTGGACATTCTGGCTTGGTAGTTTTTGATTCATCTTAGAAGCAACAATCTTAGGTGTTTTTGACACACAAAGCTACCAGTTTTCTCCAATATCCTGATCAAGCAACCCCTGTTTGCAGAGGACTATGTTTGGTGCAAGCTTGTTGAGTTGGGGTTCTGTTTTTACAATTTAGGGGATCAGCTAACTTATAAGGGCTGCTTCTTTTTGCCTCTCCAGACAAAGCATTATTAGAATTTCAGGATTAGATGGAGTCAGTGACTTTGACGAACTCTGGATCCTTTCCCATTTAATTTTTTGATTAACAATAATACCAGCTGACTTTTACTCCTAAAGCTCATTATGCTCTCTCATTAGATTTTCACAAACAAGCTTTCATCCTTTCCATGATTCAGCTGCTACAGCTTCCTTCATAACCTGCCCATTACTGGCTCCCCATAACCTGAGACCAGGATTCCCAAATACTCAAGAGAAGTCTCTCTGTCCAACCCCTCCTAAGATTTTTCTATAAAGCTCTGCTTTCTGCTCAGCTGAGTAGTTTATCTAGTGAATAAACTATAACTACAGATAGATAACCTACAGCAGGTGAGTATATCTTGTGGATAAGCTGTCAGCAGGTACTGACAGTATGTATCACGACCTGGGCTTCTGTGGTGCTTGGCCACTGAGCCATGGGGCAAGTGAATCCTATAATGGGTGGTTTGAATGAGCTGAGTGGTAGAAACTTGTAGACTCACTCACAGGTTGTGAGCTAAGCAGGATCAAGCCCCAGACAACTAAGTGTACTTCATATGCTCTCATTCTATTTATTTTTCCTTAATTAGCCCTTTGAGTTACCTGCTATTACTACATGCTTCTTTAGAGCCTCTGTTCATCCTTTGGGGACTCCGTGTGAGATGAAGGGAAGAGATGCCTGACATTGAAGTCAAGACCAGATGCTAGTTCAGTTGTTTTGTTGACTTCTCTGAAACCTGGCCCAGTTACTAGCTTGTAAAAGCCCTTAAGACTGCTCACCGTGGAGACTCTAGTTTTTATTAGATAAGATCATATGTCAAATGCTGACACATTATTAGATCCTTTGCAAGTATTGGTTTCTTACTTCAGGAGGTTTGGAGAAATCTCGTAGTTTTGTGGGTCAAAAAGTACCTATGATTTGTCACTTCTAAGTTTGAATCACAAAGTTTAAGGTTCCCTGTCAACCCTGAAATGTCCACAAATCTCTGAAATAATGCTGCTTGAGGGAGAAAATGAAAATAGGTGTGATAAGTTACCATTGCAGTATGAACAGTTTGTTACAAAGAGTTATTGAGTCTAGATATTCAGATTGTACAAATGGAATTTCTCGATTCACTGAAGGAACATGTTAGAGTAGCACCTGCATTCTTGTTAGTTCTTTATTCAAGGATGTAGCTTGAACTTTAGGAGTTTAAATATACATACTGACTTATCTTCTACTGCAAAAGAAACTTGAAGAATGCATTAAAATTAAACTACTTGACTTTTTTTTTGGTTCAGGCCTGTTAAAAACTGAGGCATTCTAAAAATTTTAAGAGTTTGTTTGAGCAAAAATCAGTTTATATGGGGTTGTGCCAAACCAGAAGTTGTTAGGAGTGCCCTGCCTACAGGAACTCTGAGAGAGACTTAGATGGAGAGAAAGTGGAAGCAAAGCAAGAAAATTATTGGTTGATTACAGCTTCAAGTCTAGTTAGTTGTCCTTAGTGGTTTCATTTTGTAACCTTGAGGCACACACAGTTTTAAATTTTCATTTGGTTGCATAGGCTGTGACAGAATTAGAACTGAATCTAATGGTCTCATCATTTAGTTAACAGGTCAAATGGATTTCTTATTTCCCTTTCCACATCTAAGTAAACATCTGAGAATTTGGAATCCCACCTGAACTCATTTGGACCAAACCTGGGGTCTCTGAATATACCAGTTGGACAATGCTCTGTATCCTTGACCTCTTTCCCTGTCACTGTGGGTCAGAGGTCAAGTCCTGATCCTTTCCTGAACCAACCATCTCCGAGCTGTTCTTGGTGGTACCAAAGGCATTATTTGACCTTTACCTAACAGACCAAGTGATAGGAACTTCTGAGAGAGGCCTGTGTCACCATATCTGCTGTTGTTGAATGGAGCCAGAGAGGCTCTGGGTCAGACAAAAAGCCAAAGAGGGGTTAAGCAGCAGCTGTAGAGGGATTTCCTGCTCAGCTGCCTTCATAAGCCCACCTCCCAAAAATGTGCACAACAATTTTACAAATAGTACCTACCAGTCTTTGTGTGTGTGTTCAGAATGGCTCAAGACACTTGAGGAAGAATGATACTTAAATATCTTTCTATAGTGAAATTATTTTCTATTTTTGTTCCCCACCTTTGTTTGAGCTTCCCTCATTCCTCTGACACCTTAGGTACTTTGATTATACCTTAGGTTACTTTTGGTATAACTTATAATACCTCTTTATACAGATGCAATAATAAATAACCAATAAAACTATATAGATAATTATTCCTCTTCCCTTTTCACATTCTTGGGGTATATGCAGTATATATACTCTTTTTGCCCTCTGCTTTGATCATTTAGCAATTCTTTCCTTAATTTCTCTCCATAATTAGACCTTACAGCATTTTCTCCTTTTTTGATTTAGCCATGGCATTCCATCCTATGGGATTTTTCAGGTTACTTTTCCAAAATACAGATATCTTCATCTTTCACTGTATTTTACTATTGCAAACAATGCAACGATGAACACTTGATGTATTTTTTTAAAGATTTATTTATTTGCACATACAGAACTGGGGTACAGGCCAGAGGCTCAGGGGCAGCAAGAGGCTTCACCAGAGACAGAGTGGGGAGCAGAACAGGCAGATCTACGAAGTACACTGCTGAGGGAGCAGCGGACGGGTCAGGAGAGGTCCTTCATGCCATGTGGTCACCTCCGGGGCAAGTGGGGATCGAACTCATGTGGAAGTGGCTTAAGCTTCTTAGTGCTGTGCTTTAACCAGCTGCGCCACCAGGGAGGGCCTGAGCACTTGATGTATTTTAAAGTGATAGCAAATGCAAAGATTCCTTTACCATACTTGTCATGTTGCGGGGAGCAGGGATGTGCCTGCATCATCCTATTTATCCTACACTATAGCACTATAAATATAGGTAGAATCACATTTTTTTTTCTTTTGGAAAATTCCAAACTCAGTGACTATCAGCACTTTTGTGTGATTACTAATACTTGAGGAACCTACATGTTGTAGAACAGGGATGAAAATAAGCATACTAGGTCTCTCACCCTACATGTAATATGTTGTTATAAAGCTCTTGCTCAGTGAGTCCTGAGTCCTGATTTAATACTCCAAGTGGATGTCATAATAATTTTCTTTTAGGCAATTTTGTAATGATGTGGTTTCATTAATTTCAACATCTGCCCAGTTGTGTTCATTCTATTCTACGCACCTTTGGGGGTTTAAACAGAACCTCCTTTTACTAGATGAACCCATATATCTGACATTTTTAGACAGTATTAAGAAGTGGCACTATATTTCTGTTTAAGAGAACTATATATTGAATTATACAGCTTTTGTGGTCAGCTTTATTTGTTTGGGTTGCTTCTGCCTGGTATAGGGACTCTCAGGTAGGCTTCCTAGAGCTTGGCATTTCTCTGTGACTTGGAGATAGACACTCAGGAGACTGTGCCTACCCCTGGCCAGAAGTGCAGAAGTCAGTCTTATAACACCACTGTGCATGTTTCAATCAGAAAATTTAAAGGTGAAAAAGGGAAAATATTCCTTAGCCACGCTGAGAAAAAAAATGAAAGGCAATTTAATGCAGTTTTTCTCTCTCTCATAAATAGGAGGATGTTGAAAAGACAGAGATTTTTAATGGTTTTAATCTTCAGACATGGGCAGAAGGCCAAGTATGATTTGAATGTAGAAAAGGTGGAATGAAATGCTAGAAAGGGAAGTAGAAAGTGATGGGTCATGGAAACAACCGAATGTATCCGAATTTGTAGGCTCTTTGGGAATGGGTTGCAACAGAGTTTTGAAATGTTTTTTAAAGCTCTGTTGAATGTCCATCCCCCTCCCCCAAATACACATGAACATACACTTCTAGAGATAGGGCCCAAAACTCAATTTTAAATTTTAGGCAGAGACTAGGCTGCTTGCTACCCAATTATAGATTCATGTTGGCCAGACTAATCTAATTTTTTCAGTGACATCAATGGGAGGCAAGCAATGGATGTGATTTATCTCAGCTTTAATAAGGCATGACACTAAAGAATAAATTCGAAAAATGTTCTTTACCAGCACGCAAATTATTTTTTTAATCTGTAAAGGACAACCATTATAGTGCATAGAAAATTGACTTAAGTCACAGGCCTCTGGATGCTGTGTGTGCAAACACACACAGACACACACACACAAGCAATTTATTCATCTTCCTGATATTTTTTTTCCCTATAGATATGCACACTGAATACAATGATCCCTGTAGGCTCAGGAAACAAACAGAAGAGCAATCATAGAAGGGCTAAGAGACTTAGCAAGCACATTGAGAGGAGCTACTAGTCAGTTGTGCCACCGTCCCCACCTGGCAGGACTCTTCACCATTTAAGGTTGTGGCAGTCTTATCAGAAAATAAGTAATAGCTGGAGGATCATTTTTCTTGTGCTTTCTTTCTTTTTTTCCTTTCCTTTTTTTTTTTTGGTCATTTGTTAAATAGATTTTTTTTTTTTTTTAGGTTCACAATAAGATTGAGCAGAAAATAGAGTTCACTTATAATGCCTGACTGTACCCCTTCCCAACCCACCCCATTCCCAGCTTCTCCCACTATCTCTGGTGGGAAATAGACTTGTGTTTTACTAGCTTCTGACTCTTCACAAAAAAAGAAAATTTTTAAAAACTTCCTTCTTGGAATACATGCTGCAGCAACACAGGTTCCCTCATATTGTAACACCAACTCCATAATAGTACCTTATTGTTTTGTTACTGAAACTTCCTTCCAGCTTTTATTGTTCTAGGCTAGATAATACTAATAGTTTTTTGCAGGGTTTTTAATAGTTTGTGTGTCCTTATCCTTTAATCTTCTCAAAGGCTGATCATTTCTTCTGGATCATTCTCTAGTTCTCTCCATTGCACAGAAGTTGAAAAGTCTAAAACCTGGTGCATGAAAATGCCAAGAGGAATATTAGAGCCATTTATGGAGCTCAAGACCCAGCATTGTCCTGGACATTCCTATGGTGTCCCCTTTAAGGCTATGACCATTCAATATCCACCTGCATTTTATCAGTGACAGGTTTTAGAAAAGAGTAGTTCTGTGTCCTGTCCAGTGGACACAGCTGAAATTCATCTCAGGCTCTGAATGTGGTGCCTGCAAGCGGAACCTCTTTTCCAGGTGATATATTTCCATCATCTCACCCAGAATCACACATTTAACTCTAACAGTCCTGCCAGGTAATTGATACGCTTTCATTTTAAGATCATTACAGCTCCTATATGCTTTTACTATGTTATTAATACATGATTAGTCATTCTTTCTTTAGACTGGTCTGCATGTGTTCCTGGAAATTCATCTTATTAAAACACTTTTCCAAGTTCTTTGATTTTCATTGAATTTTAATTTGGCTCTTTAAGAGGCTGTTAAACCCCCCAGCTTGATTCCCTAGATTTCTAATGAGGTGTCTTAATTAACTGAACCCACCAGGAGGTCTTGGGTGTCCATTGCCTTCCTTGATGTCACCTCCCCTCCTATACCTGTCCTGGCCCTTCCTGGGTTTCCATGGCAGACTGGATGTGAGGAGGTATAGAGTGAATAACAAATAGTGTTTGTTGTCCAGAAGCAGCAAACTTTTAGTTCCTATCTCTTTATTTAAATTTAGCAGATTCACTTTAATTTTACAGTAGTTTTAGAATTAGGGAAATCTAAGTTGGATTTTATTTCAACACCAGGGTTCTCAGTGACTCTTTGCAGTCATTTAGCATCTGGGGCAATGTTACTTTGTGAAAGTTTTTAGAGTGAAAAACACCACCTTTGAAAAATATTCACCTAACATTGAATTACATGAGGTGTGGTTGCTATTTGAAGAATGAGGAAAAGGATGTATGCAGAAATATCAGTGATGGTTAAGGTAACTTTACTTTTGGTGAAAGACATTTGATATGATTTCTCCAGTGTATGGACACCAGATGATTAAATTTAAATTAAAATTAAAGGAAATATCTCTTAGGAATAACACCAAATAAATTATTGTTACAGACTTTCTGCAAGTCCCTAAAAAGAGATTTCATTTCAAAAGTCTTCAGTCTTCAGCATTCCTTTCCTGCATGCCTTCCCTGGTTTCTTATCCGAAGATGTGCTGATCAGCCAAGAGTATCTCTGGTGAATCACTTGCTGTGATACCCATTATTACAAGTATAGCTTTCTACTTTAAGAACCCAGGAGTACTTGGAAAAACTGCTGAAAATGGTCCCCAAAATAACAGGATCTTGAGTACAGAATATTTTTTTCTGGTGCATGTAGCTCAGTATATCTGTAAACCACCTGGGTGTGTTATGGAGAACATTTGCACAATGGTAGAACCAAGAGATTGTGGCTCTAACAAGAAAGTGGTTCCATATTTACAGAGCAAGAGAATGAAACCCCTGAGACTTGAATTCTGCATCTCCTCAAGGGAATCATTAGGCTTATTGTTTTACCTTGGTAGGAGGGGAAAAGTAAATAGAGAAAACAACTTTTCTTTTGCTTTTCTTTTCCTTTTTTTCAATTTCACCCTTTAGCTTTTTTTAATACCCTTCTCAAGTCTTGAAAATATAACTGCTTCCCATTTGGAAAATGTTCTTCTGCCCCCCTTTTCTATTTGGCAACAGCATTTTCCTGTGTTTTCAATGGCATCAAAATTAACATGGCTGTTTTTATTTAACAGGAACAACTTCAAGTTTTATATTATACGCCCAGTCAAAGAATCTTTGATTTTACCCTAGTGGTTCCCAAAATGCTAGCATGACTTTGAAAACTGGACTGTTTAACTGCTGTTGCAAAGACAGCAGGACAGATGGGGAGGGGAGTGTGAGAGGATGGAGGAGATGAGGGAAACTGGCCTCCCCCAAGCTACTATTTTTAAAATTTGCTTGCCTACTGAATAGCTCAATTTACAAATCCTACTGGATATCGTTTTGACCTTCCCCAGTTTTCTTTCCTGTTGAAAGTGTGATGGATGCGTTAGTGGGAGACACACCATTTGTTTCCTAGATTTTGCCATGTGCACCCTCTCTCATGAACACCATACCTTCCACTCCTGGCAGTATGGATCCCCACATGTCAAAAGCATCCTTCGGGAGGTATCCAAGCCCAGAATTTCTTAGGAGGTGGGTTCTCAGATCCCAATTAGAAACACTCCAGGAAACACACATCTTTATTTGTTAAACAAATAATCTTATGTGAGCCTTGGCAAAGGCACTCACTTATTTTAAATAGGTGAGGTAAATATAACTGTGCAGGGGAGTGCCTCCTTATGCAGATGGTGACTTTGAAGCCCAGTTTTAAAGTTTTAAGTTGGAGCACGCAGTGTTCTTTTTTCTTGGCTTAGGTTCTAGAGAATGTTGTTTCCTCATTTAGTAATTGGGGAGTTAATGGAGTTCTTTGTGATGCTACTGCAGAAGAGCTTGGTTTTATTCCATTCTGGGACTGTAATTAACGTGGCGCCCATCGGCGTGGTTAGAGTTAAGGTTGCTTCAACTTTTCCAATATAAACTCATATTTCAGGGGTTTATAACCAGCTATAAAAAAAATTGCTTCTAGCTACAGACCTGGCATATTCAGTGTCAGCCTAGGAATAGCCTTTTCTTTTTAAAAAGGATAATTAAAAATTCAGTTTAGCTGCTTATAACTGTTAAGTTGTAAGGATGCGAGGGAAAAAAATAGGGGTTTTTCCCCAAGCAAAATCTTGTGACTTATTTTTATGTGGGCAAGGTTATTAGATATTTTTTATGTCTTCAAAGGAAAATACAGCAGTCTCTGTGAAAGATATGTTTAAAAGATGTTGTTTCAGTTTTCCTCATGGCGACAGGCAGTATGCTAGTAAATGCCCCCCTTGTTCTCCTAAGACATGCATTTCCTATAGGACTACTGGCAAAGCTGTTTTGTCAGTAGTTTATTGTAACAGAAGTGTAACAGCCTCTTCCTGGCAGAGGGAGATATGGGCCACCCTTCCAGTGATGAGGAATGCTGCTCACTCATTCCAATCAACTCTGACTGTTGGAGGCCTGCATGTCAGACACAGTGAACAGTCCCAGGTACAGAGACATGTTAGAGACCCAGTTGGGGGCCTGGGGAGCATTTTTCAGCCATTTGCTTTGCCTCCCACATTTCTCTGGGAGTCTCTCATCAGTCGCTGGCATCTATTGCCACAGGTGACTTTACATGGGGCCACTTTCCTGCATACTGAGAGATGGTCCTGACAGTTTACACAGGTGATTCAGAGTTTCTCCAGACAGAACCTTCTTTAAGCTGCACACTAGACAGGTTTACCTTTAGTCATTCTTTTTATAGCAACCATGGTCTTGATTGTTGTCATGTGATGATAATGATGGTGGTGGTAACTGGCTATGATGGAGAAAAGAGAAAAGGTAATGTTGGTCATAGAGATGGTTGGTGCTGGTGATGTTCCTGGTGGAGGTGGTGACGGCACAAAGGTAGAGATGGAAGTGAGGGATGTAATAGTGGTGATGGGAATTGATGGTAATATTGGAGACAATAAGAGCTACAGACTTCTGCCTGCCCAAGTTGTTTGTAAAAGCCATTCTTCATCTTAACCAAAAGAAGTGACTCAGGAATCTGCTGTCCCTGCTCTTCACACAGTATGCATAGGAGAGCCAATAGCTGGCTTTTGTTAGGTCTTGCCTTCCATTGAACTGTGAATTTGGTTTGCGGGAGATCTGGGTGCCTGTCCCTCTCCATTTTATAACATGTCTTCTGCGGCTTCTAGTTTAGGATCCAAAAACAGTAACCTGAAGTTCTGGAATTCCAGAGCAATTACTAAAAGGGGGTAGGGGGTATTTCTATAACAATTGAACTGTCCCTGTGTCTTAGCAACCATACCCTGTACTTCCATGTATGCATGTTACTTATAATTCTTTTCAGCAACTCTATGAAGTAGATTTTTAAGATCCTGTTCTTACACATTAGGAAAGTGAGGCTTGGCTCTCTGGTCACAAAACTAGGATTTGAAAGCTATGGTCTTCATGACCTCAAATCCTTTACTTCTTCCTCCACTGCAGCCACCAGATAGTTCCTTCAGTCTTCAAGAACATTCAAGTATATTTGTTGTCGTTACTTAGGTACAGGCATAAAAATTCATAAAAGAATATTCCATATTTGGTTTTCCTCCCTAACTTAGCATGGAGGCAGAGAATATCTTTCTCCCTACATACTTCCTTACACTTGTACTGTACTCAGATGACCCTTTTGAAATTCATATGGGAACTGTTTGGAGATTCTTCCCGCATGTTTTCAAGACTGGAACTGTAGAGTGATCTTTTCCTGACCTGGCTGGTCTTTCGCCAAATAGGACATTGAGCAAGCCAGAAACCAGGCCCCAAGAGAAAAAAAGCAAATGAAGATAAATATTTATCCTCATCCCAGTGAGATCCCTAGGTTTTCTGGATCAAAGGCCTGTTTTGTGCATAGCTGTTCGTAAGCCTGGGATAAGTATACAGAAGCTAGTGATCTGTAATATAGTAAAGACTGTGGTACTTAGGCTCTTTAACCCTCAAAGAAATTCCCTGGTGATGTTTAAAAAAATAAAAATGAAACCAAAGAACTCCATTTGTAAAAAAGTATAAACTTCATTTGCTAGATACGAAATTTTAAAAAAAAAGAAAGTAAAGAAAAAGAAGAAATAGGAAAAGGACAGTACAGTAAGAGGGATGAAGAGCAGTGATTTAGAAGTTAGTGGTAGGAGTGATTTTATAGGCAGCAAGGAAGCAGATGGAGTGGATAGGTGTTTTTCTTCCTATTTTGTGGGTTATCTTCTCACTTTCTTGATAGTTTCCTTTGAACTCCCAAATTGTTTATTTGATATGAAACCCAGTTGCTCTGTTTTTTCTTAGGTTGCTTGTGTTTTTGATGTCATAACAAAGAATCCACTGCTAAGTCCAATATCATGAAGATTTATACCTGTTTTCTTCTAAGTTTTATGGTTTTAAATCTTCTGTTTTTAAGCCACTTTGAGTTGAATTTTTGTTTTTGGTTTGAGAGCATGTGGATATCCATTTGTCTCAGATTTTTATTCCTCAATTCCTTAATTTGACAAATACATATAACATACACACTGTGTTCTAGGCATTTGTACTGAATGCCAGGCTCACAGAACTGCCAACAGAATGGTTGCTGGTGTTGACTTGCTTCAGAACCTTTCTTAAATAAGCTATTTTAAGATATTTGAGAGGTAGACTAGGAAGATTTAAACACTTGAGCAATTTTTTAAAAGTATAATATAAGGGAACCTATGTTAGAGTTGCCTGAATTGCTTAAGAAAGTAAGTAGACTAAATATACATACATTATAAATACTTATATATAAGGTGCATTTTGTATTTATGTTATATATATATTTATATATGTAAAGTCAAGTATGAAGAGCACTGCTTTTTACATTAAAAGCTAGATAGATGTGATTGTTATTTTTTCTTAGGGGTTGTCAAGTATTTGAATTTATGAATATCAATGTCATATTGATTTGTGTTTTATATCATGAAAAAAAATCAGACCTTTCTGTTACCATACTTATAGATCCAAAAGTGGCAATTTTCTAACCAAATTCTAGATTGCAATTGTGAAAGTCATTCTTCCAAAAGTCTATTATTGATTGCAAGTATTTTAGATAAGAGACATGATAGATTTCTGGAAAGAGAAGTAAGAACAGTTTCTCCTTTCCTAAGCTGGACACACTTCACAAAACAGACTGTGCCCATGCTGCCAGGACACTGGACAGCATTCCTCTGAGCAGTTAGTTAGCTGCTCTTTCTATCAAAATTCTTCCCGGTTCCATAAACACCTGCAAACATCTATGTAAGTACCCCTTAAATACTCTAGCCAATTGGCAGATGCTAGTTGGCTCCAGAGAGAATACATTATCCCCTTGCACCTTGATTTCCTTTGGACTACATTCCTTTAATAGAAAGGGAACAAAACACCTTTTGCTCTCTCTTGGCATCCAGGTTATTGGTGGTTTGGAGCCTATCTCACGTCATGACTGCAGGTTGGCAGAGGTGAATCCATAAAGGAGAAATGCAATGACACATTCAATTGTTTGCCTCTGTGCTTTGTCTGCACAATCCAAGGATTTTGCATGTGAAAGAGCATCATTAGGAGATAGACTACAGGAACTACACCAAGCTTTTTAACTTTTAAAATGGGAAATGAGGTACATCAAATATTTGAACTAACTGGTCTGAATAATGCATTTGTACCTTCTCTAGAAGACTTAAGAGGAAAAAGTCATAACCATTTTTAATGTTCTACTGAGTCCTAGAACAAAACACGTGAATTCCTTTTTTAGCCTAAAAGTGGAAAAAACTTCTGGTTTCAAAGTACAGGACCTATTAAAAACAAAAAGAAAAGATTGATGATATCAAGCCAAAAAGTTTTGCAGAAATACAATAAACAAAGCAAATGACTCATGGGGGGGGGGGAGGGGGGAAGAAATCTGCAGCTTATGTCCCAGAACAATAAACCATGAGCTTCTAAAAACAGAATGGATTAGAAAACAAAATAGAATCAACAACCTATAAAAAATGAGCAAGGGATATAAACAAACAATTCACAGAATTAAATGCAAATATTAAGATGCTCAACTTTATCAAAGGAGAAATGCAAATTAAAGCTGATTTGATGTTTTTTACCTATAAGATTGGAAAGATTCAAGATTTTAACAGCATGTTGTTGGTAGTAAAACAAATTTATATTGCTGCTAGAAATACAAAATAGTTTAACCTTCATGAATGAAGAATTTATAATGTCTAGCAAAATTAAATAGGCCTTTGATTCAGCAGTACATCTTCTAGGAAATTATCCTGAAAATACAGTGGCAGAAATATGAAGATATATGCATTGACACAGGAGACTGGAAACAACCTAAATGCTCAATGATTTGAGCTGATTGACAAAAAGTGTGGTATATACAAACAATGGAGTGCTAGGTAGCTGTAAAAAGAGATGTGGGTTTGTGGCATAACTGCACAGAGTAACTATTCCCAATGACTAATAAGTCCAGCAATTGATTATGTCCTCTTAGTGGAATTTCTCTGGTTCATCTATTATGATATTATTCTTGAGTTTATTGTCAGTTGTGGAACAAAGCAAATGAATGGATGTATTGGGCTTTTAATTACCAAGATTTGAGGAGTAATTGGAAGAAGATACAAATATAAAATTGATTAGGTTAAGAAAAACTCCGTTGTCATGAATTTTAATTGAGCATGTTTATGTGAACTTATCATGTAGTTTTTCTTAAAAAAAAAAAATGTGGGGATGCCTTCCTGGTGGTGCAGAGGGTTAAATCTCAGCACTGTGAAGCTATCAGCAGCCACTGCAGCATTGGTTCACTCCCTGATCAGGGTGTAGACCCACATGGCACAACAGGCCTCTCTTGTCTTGCCTGCTGCCCCCTCAGCAGTGTATTTCTGTCAGTCTGCCTATTCTGCTCCCCACTTTGTCTCCTCATACCCTCATACCTCTGGCCTGCACCCTAGCTCTTATGTGCATCTCTAGCCCATAGTTTATGGTTTCCAAATACCATTTCTCACTAAAAGAAAGTAGGACTACTTGGAAAAATGATTGTTTCCAATTTTAAAGCAGGACATATGCAACTTGTCACAAAGAAAACAAATAAATTATCAAAGTCTCCTAGAACCACAACCCAAAGACCTGGTAACCAAATTGAAGAGGTTTCCACTGGCACAATGGTTTAAACATATCAAATATGTTTAAATAGATGAGTTTATAATGTAAACTGTAAACAAATGTTATAACTGACCACATTTAAGGATACCAGAGAATTAACTATTTTTAAACCAGATCAAAAAATCAGCATTTATCCTATCTTGATACATGCACTACACCTTAGTATAATCAAATTGTTAAGAAAGGGAGCTTATCAGTATAGAAGAATTTTGGCTAATAAGCTAAGTAAATGATAGGAAAAGGTATTACCATTTTTCAGCATCTATTTGATTAGTGGAGCTAAGCAATGCTCATTTTTGCCTCCTGATGGGTACACATCACAAGTTCCATTGAAATATTCTTGTCTAATGGAAATCAACCTGAATCTGATCAAACCTCTAAATTTGATTACTAATTTATAGGTAATAGAGGACAGAAAAGAAATTAAGTGGCATGGTAGGAATACAATGAGCAAAATCCCAGAAGTTTTAAATTCTATAAGACTACAACCTGGCTGCTTCAACAAATAAATTGCAAGGAAAAGAAAAAATGTGTGCTGAAAGAAACTTTAGATAAATATCAACCAATTCCACAATTTCAATGTACAGACCTTATTTGGATCCTAATTTGGACAAATTGTAAATAAGCACTTAAACAAAATTTAAGTTTTAAATAGTTGGTGATATTAAGGCATACTATTTAAGGTATAGTAATATTACCATGGTTTGTTTTTAAGAGTCCTTTTAGAGCCTCATGTAGAAATATTTGAGGGAAACAAGTCATAACATCATATAGTAAGCAGTATAATAGAACATATGTTGAAATATTTTTGTCTGCTTATTTTGTTTTTTCCTCACTATTTTTAAGGGTTTGAGAAATGGCCCTGTCTTGGTATTTCTCTATCCTTGGGGCTACCACCATGCCTTGCTATAATAGAACCTAATTAACTCTTTGTTGAGTTTATACTGAATTGCATTTAAACATGAAAGGGTATGATATTGGCGTGTATTGTAAGTATAATAAGAATCATAGTGAGAGAAATTTGTCATATATAATTATTAGGGAATGCTTCATGGATGAAGAAAAGGGATGTTTTAAGGATAGAACAAAGGATGGCAGGAGGAATGGTATGAATGAGATGATTAAGTAACAGTGAAAATGTATTTAGTGTATAAAGAGGGAGATGGGGTCAGTCTGCTAAAAAGCTATTTGATTGAAATATCTTGATGTCAGAATGGGAAATTTATATTTTACCTGATGAACATAAAAAAACTTGAGTGTTTGAGAAAGGAAAATATATGATAAAGGAGAGGTTATCTAGAAGTATACTCACACCTACATGATCAGTTCAGTTTCAATAGAGATGTCAGTTTAGTTCACAGTGGGAAAAGCAACTTTTATCACAGGCAGTTCTGAAACAACTAGGTGAATATATTAAAAATGAACATTGTTCCAAACCTCATGCAATAATAGCTCATAAACCTAAACTAAAACTTTGACAAGAAGACATAATAGGAAAATCTTCATGATCTTATGCTAAGACCATTTTTTAAAATAAAAAATATATGAACCATAGAAGAAAAACATTGATAAACTGTACTTCATCAAATTGGACTTCTACTGTTTAGAAGACATGGTTCAGAAAAAAGAGATAGGGAGAAAATATTAACAATACATATATCTGACAAAGGACATGTATGCATAATAAATACTCTTACAATTAAATAATAGAAAAAGTCAATAAATAATTGACAAAAGTTTACTAACATATACTTTAGAAGAGTAGATAGTCAAACTGTTAGCAAATATTTAAAAAGATGTCAACATTATAGGTTATCAGGGAAATGCAAATTAACTCTCAATGACACCTTAGTTAACTGCACATTAGAATGGGTAAAATTTTCAAAACTGATTGGCAATATAAGTGTTGACAAAGACATGGAGTAACTGAAACACTGATACATGGGGATGCAAGGTGGTACAACTTCTTGGAAAAATAATTTAGCAGTTGGTAAGTTAGACATACACATACTAAACAACTTAACATATTCTCTCTTACACAGTTCTCCAAGAGAAAATGAAATTAAAGTTGTATTATGACCATGCTAAGACTTATATACCAGTTTTCATTGTCACTTAAACTACAAACAAACAAATGTCTGCCCTTAGGTGACTGAATAAACAAATTGTGGTATCCCCATACTATCCATATAATGGAATGCTACTCAACAATAAAAACATATGCCCAATAATATAGTTGAATTAAAGGCAATATGCTGAAAGAAACCAGACATGAGAAGTACATGTGCAATAATTTCACCCATGTGAAACTCTAAAAAAAGATAAATTTTTAGTGATAGCAAATCAGATCACACAAATGAATTTTTTGGAAAGATGGAAACTATTCTGTATCTTGACTGTTTTGGTAAATACTTAGATGTAAAGATTTGCCAAATACTTAAAATGTAACCTTTCAACTGGTGCATTTTGTTATAAGTAAATGAATACACAGCATATAAGTAAATGAATAAGCAGCATAGAGATGGCCAAGAGTCCAACTCGGGTGTGTCACCACAGACCATAGAGAAGAGATTCCTCTCCCCACTACCACCATATATAATTTAACTTTTCATAAGGGTTGATATAGTCAAGGTTTTGTTTTGACTCAACTATTGCCTGACCTATGGCTCCCTTGGTCTGAGCCTGTCTAACCTTGGCCAGTATTTTTTTTTTTTTCAGTCTGTAACATCTCTAGAGACAGAGGACATGAGAGAGGATAGGGGGTGTGATCAATTTCCCACCATCAGAAAAGCCTCTAATTTTCTCTTTTTTTAAAAAAAGATTTATTTATTCATACAAAACTGGGGTACAGGCCAGAGATGAGGAGGGTGAGAGGATTCACCAGAGACAGAGCAGGGAGCAGAACAGGCAGATTGACGAAGTACACTGCTGAGGGGAGCAGTGGGCAGGTCAGGAGAGGTCTGCCTCGCCATGTGGCTCTTCTCTGGGGCAGGCGGGAATCGAACTCATGCAGAATTGGTTTAAGCTTCTTTGTGCTGTGCTTTAACCAGCTGCGCCACCAGGGAGGGCCTATTTTTCTCTTCTTTAAAGGAAGTCAAACTTGCTCTCAGTTCTCTTACTTGGTTTCCCAACTTTCCTAATGACTTAAGTGAGAGGTGAAAGGCCTTGATAAGAAATGCATAAAGACTCCCATTTATATTAAGATGTTACTTGTGGCCCTCCCTGATGGTGCAGCAGGTTAAAACACAGCACTAAGAAGCTAAAGCCACTTCAGCTTGACTTCATCCCCGCCCTGAAGTGATCCCCTTGGCATGGCAGACCTCTCCTGACCCACCTGCTGCTCCCCTCAGCATTGTACTTAGTTCTGCCTGTTCTGCTCCCCACTCTGTCTCTGGTGAATCCTCTCACCACCCCTGCACCTCTGACCTGTACCTCAGTTCTGTATGCATAAATAAATAAATCTTTTTTAAAAAAAAACTTACTGAAAACTTTACTTATTCTGTGGACTGGCTTGAAAAGAATCAGCTTATAAATTAAATCTGGAGAAGGCAAGATGGTGGCAGAGTAAGACACTGAGATCATCTCGTCCAGACTCACCCAGGAATGTAGGACTGAAAACGGAGTATGGACTTACGTTCTACGAGTTTCAACCCAAATGAGGACACCCTGGACACACTAGAAGGAAGATAACAGGAAGAATTGGCAATTGGAGAGTCTGAATAAGAGAACTACCCTCTGTCATCTCAGGAGTGTTCAGGCACCTGGAAGTTTGGCAGGCTGGAGGAGCCGCTTTGCCCCTCAACAAAACCCTGGAGGTGAAGGGAGATGGCTCAGCTCAGTGAGTGGAGCTCAGGATGAGGAAAGACTGCAGATCTGATCCAGAGCACCTGTGCACTGGGAAAGCTGCTGACAGACCAGCTCGACCTGCTGGGAATGGGCAAGATGGCAGTAGAGTAAAGACACCGAGACGACTACGTACAAGCTTGCACAGTAATATATAAAAATGGACTTTAGACTTACATGCTACAAGTTTCAACCCAAATGAGAACACCCTGTACTCACTAGAAGGAAGATAACTGAGGGAGAATCAGCGATTGGGGAGTTCCGATAAGGGAACTCCTACTCAGAAGTGCCACAGACAGGATAAGTGGAACACTAGAAGATTGATCTGGGGAACAGCCAAGCTTCAGCGCTGCAGACCGAGGCTTCCTGCACTTTCGGCTTGGCCCAGCTGCAACACTTCTAATGCACCCCACCCTCCGGGGCTGGGATATCAGAAGGCTACAAAGATCAACAGGTACCTTCCAGAGACAAGGACTCAAAGAGCTATCAGAAGAAGCTGAACAACACAAGAGAATCCAGAGCGTCACTGGCAGAGATGACAGACATAACTTCACACAGTAGGAGCTGGGAAAACAGGAGATATTGAGACAAAAAAAGGCTCAGAATACTCTATACAACTGAAGTGTCTGGAAGTCCCTCTGCCATTCCAGAAAGAACATCCAAAAAAAAAAAAAAAAAAAGCTGGTCAATAATGGCAACACTGTGTCTCAGCAAATAGAAAGTATTAGAAAATACACAACAGGAAAAAGAAGACAAACGAATATTCAAGCAAGTCCACAGAGGGAAAATTCACCCCAAAAAAATCAGTCAGCAGAAACCATCAAAGAAATAGAAGAATTGCTCAACCTACGAGATAGAGAATTCAAAATCATCATGATAAACAAACAAAATGAAATGAGGCAAGCCATCAAGGAGTTGAAGAATGCAAACAAGGAAAACAATCCTACAAGCAATGGACCAAAAAAGAAGGCAGGAACTGCTATACTTATATCAGATCAAATAGACTTCAAACTAAAAAAGGTTAAAAGAGATACAGAAGGCCACTATATTATGATTAAGGGGACAATACAACAAGAAGAAATAACATTCATCTATATGCACCAAATGAAGGAGCACCAAGATATATTAGGAAACTACTGTCATCCATGAAAATGTATATCAGAGAAAATACACACATAGTAGGAGACTTCAATACGCCACTCTCCACAATGGACAGATCAACAAGACAAAAAATAAGTAAAGACACTAAAGCTCTGAACAAGGACTTAGACAACATGGGTCTAGCGAACATATATAGAATTCTGCACCCCAGAAAATCTGAGTGCCCATTTTTCTCAAATCCACATGGATCATTCTCTAGGATTGACCACATACTGGGTCACAAGATAAACATCAATAGATACACTAAGATCGAAACTATTTTCTACGACCATGAAAGAACCAAACTAGAAATAAAACATATGAAGGAGGCAAGAAATCCACCTATCACCTGGAGACTAAAACCCACACTACTGGAAGACCATTGGACCAATGAGGAGATCAAAGAAAAAATTAGAAAATATTTGGAGAAGAATGACAATAACAACACAATTTTCCAAAACGTATGGGACACATTAAAAGCAGTTATATGAGGAAAATATATAGTAATGCAAGCTCACATAAAGAAACAATAAATAACGCAAAGAAACAACCTAATGTGCCATCTTAAAGAACTGGGAAAAAAAGGAACAAAATAACCCAAAAGCCAGCAGAAGACAAGAAATAATAAAAGTCAAATCAGAAATAAATGAATTGGAAGTTTGGAAAACACTCCAAAAAAATCAATGAAACCAAAATTTGGTTCTTCGAAAAAATAAACAATATAAACAGGCCACTAGGCAGGCTCACCAAAAAAAAAAAAAAAAAAAAAAAGAGAGAGAGAGAGAGAGAGAAAGCACAAATAAACAGAATCATAAATGAAAGAGGAGATATCACAACAGACCCAGCAGAAATCGAAAGAATAATCAGAGCAACTATATGCAAACAAATTCGACAATTTAACAGACATGGAATAATTCCTACAACTCTACAACAATCCAAAGCTAGAGAAAGAAGAAACAGAACAACTAAACAGGCAATTACAAGCAAGGAAATAGAAGAAGTAATCGAAACCCTCCCACAAAATAAAGTCCAGGACCAGATGGATTTACAAATGAATTTTACTGAACATTCAGAAAAGAACTAGTGCCTATTCTACACAGACACATCTCAAAAACTTGAAAAAGAAAGAAAACTATCACAAACTTTCCACTTAGCCAACATCACACTAATACCAAAACCTAACAAAGAAAACACAAAAAAAGAAAACTACAGATCAATCACCCTAATTATCACCAATGCAAAAATCCTCAACAAAATCTTAGCTAACAGAATCCAACAGTGCATTAAAAGAATAATACACCATGACCAAGTGGGCTGTATCTCAGAAGAACAAGGATGGTTCAACATCAGAAAATCAATTAATGTAATCCATCACATCAACCAACAGAAAAGTAAAAACCACATAATCATCTCAATAGATGCAGAGAAGGCTTTCAATTCAACACCCATTTCTGTTTAAGGCCCTTGAAATCCTCGGAATAGAAGGAACATACCTCAACATGATAAAAGCCACCTATGATAAGCCCACAGCCAATATTATCCTCAACGGAGAAAAGCTGAAAGCCTTTCCTTTGAGATCAGGAACAAGACAAGG
>NW_004567118.1:43620987-43653188 GCF_000260355.1 Condylura cristata | reverse complement strand
TGGATTAAAGACCTAGACATAAGAACTTTAACCATAAAATACCTTAGAAGCAAACATGGGTCAAACACTACACGACATACACTTCAGCAACATCTTTAAAGACAAAGCACCCAACACCACAGTAGTGAAGGCAAAGATAAATAGATGGGACTACATCAAGTTAAAGAGCTTCTGTACAGCAAAAGAGTAGTTTCCTAGTATATTTTGGTGCTCCTTCATTTGGTGCATATATGTTGATGATTGTCATGTCTTCGTGTTGTATTATCCCCTTAATCATAATGTAGTGGCCTTCTGTATCTCTTTTAACCTTTTTCAGTTTGAAGTCTATTTGATCTGATATAAGTATTGCAGTTCCTGCCTTCTTTTTTGGTCCATTTGCTTGTAGGATTGTTTTCCATCCTTTTATTTTCAGTCTGTTTTTATCTTTTGTAGTTAGATGTGTTTCCTGCAGACAGCAGATCGTTGGTTTCTGTTTTTTAATCCATCCAGCAACTCCGTGTCTTTTTACTGATGAGTTTAAGCCATTTACATTTGGAGATAATATGGCATACTGGCACCTACATTTGCCATTATGGTCCTTCTACATTTTATTCCTTGTTTTGAACTGTTCTTGTTCATTCTTCTGTTGGATTTGGTTTGAGGGCTTCTTGTAGTATTTTTTGGAGTGGGGGTTTAGTCATGATGAAATTGTGGAGTTTCTGTTTTTCTGAAATTGTCCTTATTCTTTCTTTGTAGGTGAAGGAGAGCTTCTTCACAGGATAGAGTATTCTTGGTTAGCATGTAATGCTTTGGAGTTTGTTGAGTATGTCCCTCCAATCTCCTCTTGCCTATAGTGTTTCTTTGGAGAAATCTGATGTCATCCAGTTCGGTTTCCCTTTATAGGTTATTTGCTTCTTGTCTCTTGTCATTCTCATTATCTTTTCCTTGTCTTATATTCTTGGAATTTTTATTATAATGTGTCTTGCTGTTTTTCTCCTGTTGTCCTGGTAGATTGGTGTTCTCTTTATTTCTGGACGTCTACTTTCATGACCTTCATGTTAGGGACATTCTCTTCTATTATCTCTGTGAATATTTTCTCTATTCCTTGGCCTTTCTCTTCGCCTTCTGGGATACCTGTAACTCTGATGTTTCCTTTCCTAATGGTGTCAGATAGCTCTTGAAGTGTTTCTTCATTCCTTTTTACTTCTCTTTCTTTTTCTTTTTTAATTCTCTTTGTTTCTGTGTCTTTGAGGGTGCTGATTCATTCTTCCATTTCATCTATTCTGTTTTCATTACTTTTCCCAGCATTCTTTATCTTCTCTAGTGGCCTTTTTATTGCCTGCATTTCTTCTATTTCCTTTATTAATGTCTCATTTTCTTTCTTCAGTTCGTTGATGGCTTGTCTCATATTTTTTTGTTTCTTTCATTCATTTCCTTGTTTGCATTCTTCAACTCCTTGATGGCTTGCCTCATTTCATTTTGTTTGTTTATCATGATGATTTTGAATTCTCTATCTGGTAGGTTGAGCAATTCTTCTATTTCTTTGATGGTTTCTGCTGACTGATCTTTTTGGGGTGAATTTTCCCTCTGTGGACTTGCTTGAATATTCATTTGTCTTCTTTTCCCTGTTGTGTATTTTCTAATACTTTCTATTCACTGAGATACGGTGTTGCCATTATTGACCAGCTTTTTTTTTTTTTTTTTTTGGATGTTCTTTCTGGAATGGCTGAGGGACTTCCAGACACTTCAGTTGTGGAGGGTATTCTGAGTTGTGTTATTTTTCCCAACCCCCACTGTGTGTAATTGTGTCTGTCTTCGAGCTTGTAACTGACAGGGGTCTCTTGTGTTGTGCAGCCTCTTCTAGTAACACATTGAGTCTGTGTTTCTGGAAGGTGTCTGTTCATCTTTGTAGCCTTTATATGTTCCAGCTTACCTCTATGCTTGGTGTGCCCGTGGTGGTTATGATATATTAGAAGTGTTGTAGGTCTCCCTGGAGCTGGGCCTGTAGCTGAGTTGTTGGCTGGCTTTGTTTGCTTTTTTAAGTACTGTGAGCCTTTCTGGCTCATAAGTCTTCAGGCCTCTGTTGTGGGGGCGGGATCTCCCCCTCCCCACAGGAGTGCAGGGGAGTGCCAGAGGGCTGAAATCCTCCCAGATGAGCAGGCTACCAGTCCTGCCTCTGAGCTTTCAGTGCTCTTTTTGTGTTGTCCAAACAGTCCGTCCCTGAGCAGTGCCTCCCCACTGCCCATGGTCCTCTCACAAAGCCCAGCTGTATCTCTTTTATTCCAGGGTTTTACCACAGTTTTTGTGGGTAGATGTGGTAAGCAGGTAGACCCCTTACCAAGTCTCCCCATTTGAGACACTTCCTGGGCCTCTCTATGTTGAGTGTGCCCATGGAAGATTGTTAAAATTGTTGTATTTTCCTAGGCTTGGGCCTGTAGTTGGGTCCTGTCTAACCGTTTTTTCCCCCCTCCTTAACCCAGGGGCTTTGTGAATGTTGTTGACCATGCATTAAGAATTTAGCCAAGTCCTGACCAAACCCTAATGTTGCCTATTCTCAGATCTCTGTTGTAAGGGCATGAGATGCGGGTAGGACTAGAGGGCTCCCAGTTGCCAGTTCCTCTTCTCTGTCTCCCGATCTCTAAGTAGAGCAGTTTTTTTTCCCCCTCGCCCCCTGCATTAGCTGGGGATCCGCTCACCTAGCTGTGTTGTCTCAGTTTATATCCAGGGCTTTGTTGGAGCTGCTGCAGTAGAGGATGGCAACACCTCTGTGGCAGGTCTCTGGTTCTGAGCCGCGATCTTTTCCCACAATTTGGTTTTCTCTCCCTAGCTGAGTTCTTTCAGTTTATCTCCAGCACTGTAGCAGGGCTGGGGCAAAATGCTGCTGCAGCTGTGCAGAGCAGCAGCAGCTGCCTCCCCAGTCAGTCTCCCTCTGAAGTGCTTCCTTGTGTCCAGGTGTCTAGATTTTTAAAGGAGCTGAAGAGTGGGAAGCCACTGGCATTCCCCTGATCAGAGTTGCAGGGTTCAGCTAATCCTGCGGCTACTGGTTAGGAATTCCCTTATGGGAACTCCCCAATAGCCAATTCTCCCTCATTTATCTTTCTTCTTGTGAGTCTAAGGTGTACTCATTTGGGTTGAAACTTGTAGCGTAAGTCTATAGTCCATTTTTATATATTCCCATGCGAGCTTGAATGTAGTTGTCTGGGCGTCTTTATTCTGCCGCCATTTTTCCTGTTCCCCAAATGGTCGAGCTGGTCCTCAGCAGCTTTGTGCAGCACCCAGCTACTCCTGATCGGGTCTGCAGTTTCAGTGGTTTTTCCCTGTACCCAGGTGTTGCGGATCAGATTTGCAGTCTTTCCTCAGCCTGGGCTCCACTCACCTAGCTGAACTGTCCCCCTTCATCTCCAGGTCTTTAGTGTGGGGCAAAGTGGCTCCTGCAGCCAGCCAAACTTCCAGGTGCCTGGGTTTTCCTGGGTGTTCTCTTATCGGAACTCCCCAATCGCAGATTCTCCCTCAGTTATCTACCTTCTAGTGAGTCCAGGGTGTTTTCATTTGGGTTGAAACTCATAGTATGTAAATCTATAGTCCGTTTACAGTCCTCAATTCCTGTGAAGGCTGGACGCAGTGATCTCGGCATCTTTACTCTGCCACCATCTTGATCAGTCTCTCCCCTTAACAGTGTGTTTTACAAGTTAATTTTGATACAGACAAATTTAATCAATATTTTCTTTTATAGATTGTGCTTTTAGTGTTATATGTAGGTATTCTTTGCCTAGCCCTAAATCATGGCAATTTTATATTTCTAGCTTAGTCTTGATCTTTGTATGTAAATCTATGATCAATATAAAACATTGGTAAGATGTGAGGTTTAAGTTAAGGTTCGTTTTTCATGTCCAACGATACTTTAATGTCATTTTCTCTATTGACTTGCCTTTTTACCTTTGTAAAAACTCAGGGATCTATTGTGTGGGACTTTCTAGATTTTCTAACCTTGCTCATTGAGCTACATGTCTCTCTCTTCTCCAATGGAATGCCTGTCTTGATTACTGACATTTTTATAATAATTCTTAAAATTGTGTAGTATGACTCATTCAAATTTCTAATTCTTTTTTAAATTTTTCTTTGCTAATTCCTTTGCCCTTTCATAAAATTTTAGAATTAACTTATCCGTATCTATGAGAAATTATGCTGGTGATTTGATTGGATTTACAGTAAATCTAGAGATAAATTTAGAAAGAGTTGGCATCTTTACTGTGAGTCTGTACTTTGAATTTTCTTATCTATTAGCTTAGTATGTGACCTCCTTTTATCTAGGTCTTCCTTGATTTCTTTCTTCACTGTTTCACAGTCCACAGCATACTACTGATCCTATATATGTCTTATTAAATCAAGACTTTAATAACTCATTTTTAATTACTCTAGCTTATATTATTTTTAAACCTTGTGTTTAAGTTTTCATAGTTTACAGACATATGATTTGTTTTTGTGGGTTGTCTTCTATGTTGTGATTTCTCATTTTTTAGTTCTACAAGTCAGAAAAAAAGAACAGTTTTTTTTTTTGCTTCTTTTTTAATTTATGTGAGTTCTCTTTCTTTTTCTTGCCTTATTTTACTCTTAGGATTTCCAGTGTGATATTGAACAGGAATAGTAAAAGTAGGTTTACTTGTCTTGTTCCTGATCTTAAGGAAAAAGCATTTAGTTTTTAACTTTAGGTTTTCTTCTTTTTTTTTAATGAGCTATATAGTTTATTCATTGACTGATTTATATTAAAGACTCAAAGTATATGTCATTTATTTAGAATGGTTGCTTTATCTAAAGTTGTACAACTGCAACTGCAGTTGCCTTTAGAAAGACTCTTGTTGAGGTCTTTGAAGCTATGATTTTATTGATTTTTCATATTCCACAAATTTTGGATTGTACTCTGGATATTATTAACATTATAAGATTTGTGGTCTTATGTAAAACTGTGAAAATATTTATTTTTAATTGAGGTAATATTTGGGTGCCCCATTTATGTATTGCCACCATAGTACACCACCAAATCATCTGTAGTCCATCCCTCTAAAATTGATTTTTTAAAAAGCAGTTATTGAGAAAGTTAGTTTAGAATGGAAGTCCTGACCAGACCTCTGTAGATCTGGTTTTAATGTCTGTTCAGTTGTAAAAGTCTGTAATATTTGCATCTGTCTCTCAGGTATACCACCCTGTGGGCAGAATGGACTCTGCAACCTACTCATTCCCTTAATGCCATGCCTCAAGTCTTTTGTGTGCATGCTGCTGCCCACACATGCATGCTGTGGGGGGTTATAGACAATATTATGGATTCTTAAGCCTCTTCCCATCTTCAGTCTGCCTTCTTCCCTGGCCATTCTTTATTTTTTGACTTGTAGACAAAAAACTGGAGCTTTTTGTCCAGGGCCAACCAGCAGAAATACTGATAGAGAAAAAAAAGTACTGGGTGCTTGCTCAAATCTACTGGGATCACAGCATCTCCAAATGTAAAGAATGGTTTCTTCCTTCAGTTTCAATTACTTTGCATCTAGGTGTCTCCACTGTCTGTTATCACAGTCACTCAGGATTGCGTGGGACTGTTGTTTGAGCAAAGGAGAAGAGGAAATAGGGGATCTCACATTCTCTTGTCAGCTTTGTGTTCTTCTCTAGTCTGTTCCTCCTTCATATTAGGAAATTTCTACTGGAGCTTTCTAACCTTGTCTTGCTCCTATTGTAGAGTTTTTGGCAACTTTGAATATAGTCTGGTTCAGCAGTATTTTGGCAGCTTTGAATATATTGTGGTTCAGCAGTGGTCTTCATCTATCACTCCCCTGCTATTTAATTTTCAGCATCTTCCAATTCTTTGTCCATGAATTCTTTCAGTATTTTAGATTTGCCATCATTGGTACAGAAAGAATGATGTGAGCTTACTTTATCATAGCTGAGACTAGAACTCCCCCTGGACCAATATTCTTTTAACAAACAATTGGGGACCCACCATGGACTGATGACTATTATATACTTCATTTTCCCATAGACTCTACATTATAATGAGATTAATATTCTATTGAAATTGACTATAGTAGTGGTAGTTTAAAAGATTAAAACTTATTGATCCATTTTTATTTACCAAAAATATTTTTATATTTTTATTTTTCATTAACAACTGGAATGTTAAACTGATGAAAATAATAATACCTAAAAATAAACAAACTCAGGCAGTAAAAAGATATTGCAGTCTTCAAAAATTCCATGGTCCCCTCCCCAAAATTTATGCATATGCCAGTAAAGTTATTGTATTATTTGAAGCCTGTGGGATGCAAAACTGCTTTTTTCAGTCTCTGTGAGTAAGTGGGGTCAGCTGTCTGACCTCTTGTTTCATTTAATGTGGCATTAGTATGATGCATCAACTGTGGGGCACAGTGCCTGGGAAGAGATATCCACGTAGAGCCACAGGGTCTCTCCAGCAAGACTAGAGGCCAGGGCACCTTGCACCTGTTTTCTTCTCATACCAGCTCTGGGTGCTTACAGAGAATAACCTGAATAATAATGAAGGCCTCTCTGTCAAACCTGGAGGACCCAGGGTAAACGAGCACAGACACAGGTGTGGTCATATACTAAATAGCTGTCATAGTCCTCACATCTCTCTTGCTCTTCTGTCTCCACTTGTGGCACCAGAGTCCATTCAGTGACTTAAGATGTAGATCTCCACATCAGCCTGAACTCTTGCTGACCTTCCCATTCACTTCATCAATCACTAGGCACTGCCTGCTTTTCCTCCAAAGTGTCTCAGAAATTGACCCTTTCCTCTCCCTTCTGCAGGTGTTTCCTGGTTAGAACTCTTGTCCTCTCAACTGCTTTTTGAGGACAAGTCCCAAAAAGCCTCCCCAGCCTCTGACCCTGCATTCCTCAAATCCAGTCTCTATACTGCTGACGCTTCCTAAAATGCAAACCTGGTTATCCAACCTGCTTGAAAAATGGCTAAGATAGTCCCTTATCACTTTACCATAGTACATATTCCCCTTCTTCTGCTCGTGTCTCAGAATAGGCCCTCAACAAAAATATGCCTCTACCATATAGGGGATTTTATGCCTCTATACCTTTTCACATCTTTTTCTAGCTTTCCCTCCTAATTTCCCCCAGAGTGAGTTCATTCCAGCCCCCTCTTTTCTCACTGTGCATTCCATATATTTTGTTATTGTACTTTTATATCCTATTGTGATGATGTATCTCCTTCTCTCAGCTCCTTTTCTCAAGGAGCTCACAACCCACAACATCTCATTCAATTTATATCCTCAGTGCCTGGCATAATGTCTGGCATCTGGAAAAGACTCAATTAGTGAATGAATGACGAGTTTGTTATTAACACCCATCAGCCTCCCAGGTAACTTGGGCACCAGACATAGCATGCCCATGATCCTTTGAAATCAAGTTTTTTATGGAAATTACAGATGATACTCACTCAGTCTAACCAGGGTTCTCTTTCTGCCTTGCCTAATATTACAATAAAAATTATGGCTCTTGAACACTACAGAAATGAAAAGATTATGTTGTTTCTTAGCTTTTTTTTTCATAAGCCAAACTATAGTACTTGCACTTGACTTTCGTTTCCCTCAATATACCTTCCATCTTTTTTAAAAAAATATTTATTTATTTATCAATACAAGCACTGGGGTACAGGCCAGAAATGCGGGGGTTGAGAGGATTCACCAGAGACAGAGTGGGAAACAGAACAGGTAGATTGACTGAAATACACTGCTGAGGGGAGCAACAAGTGAAACAGGAGAAGTCTGCTGTGCCCTGTGAGTCACCTCCCTAGCCAGGGATTGAACTGTTGCTGCATTGCCTATGAATAGTTCTATAGTGCTGTGCTTTAACCCCTTGCACCACCAGGGAGGAACCCTCTTCCCATCTTTTTTATGTATGTCTCATTTTTTAATTATTGACATCTATCTATAGTAAAATCTAAGATTTATGCTATGGAAAAGAAATCCATTTATCTTCTATGCCTGACTAAATCTAGGTAAAATTTCTACATCATCTGACTATATCTGGGTTATTTATTTTTCTTCTTGTAGTTGCTCATTCATACCTGGCATATAATTTAAATTCAGAAACGCACAATGAGCAGTCAGCCATATTGTGCCAGAAACCCTTAATATAGGGTTTCTGAAGTGCCTTGAAAGCTTCCTGTAAGACCAGAATAGGCCAGATGGGGGTCTGCCTACTACAGTGGAGTTCAGGTGGGATGGCGTGAATTACTTGAGCCAGTGAGTAACTTGTGTGAACATTTTAAAAAGTGCCCCTTTCAGTAAACAATAGAGATGCTCAAATATTTATTTCATCACTTACTCAGCCTGTCAGTCAACAAATGTTTGTTGGTTACTTACTATATGCTAAGTAGTATTTCCAGATGCTCAGTACAAAGTCTACTTCATCATAGAGTTTAAGTTCTACTATGTGGAAACAAGTGCTTAAGTCATATGTGATATGCAGTGAGGTAATGAAAGTGTTCTAGAGCATAGAGTAGGGAAAAGTAACTAAGATTATGAAAATTTGCTACTTTATATGGCGAGTACAGATGAGAGATTTAATTATGTGAAATTGGAGCACAGGCTTGAAGGAAACAAGGGGAAGGGCCAGGCAAGGCAGACCCTCTGTGGTAAGAATATAATTATCAAATTGAACAAACCTCAAGAAGGCTTGGCTGCCCATTTTGAATGAACAAGAGTAAGTGGGAAAATTGCAGGTGGAGAAGTTTCTGAGGACCACAATTGTAAAGGACCTTCTAGGTGTTTTATACTGAGTGATTAGATATTTTGTGTAATAAGTAATACACAAGATCATTCTGGCTGAAGATAAGAATAGAAGCAGACATACAAATTTGAAAACTAATAGAAAATCTACATGAATGATAATGGTAGCTGGATTTCAGTGGTATCAGTAAATGAGGTAAGAAGTTTCCAAATTTGTGATATTTTCAACATAGAACTAAGAAATGTTTAGAATGGCTTGTTTGTAAAATGTGAGAAAAAGAAGAGTCAAGGACAAAATGTTAGTGTCATTTTATAAAATGATAACACCCAGGAAAGAATAAGTTGTAGGGAAAAAATCAAGATTGGTTTTACATTTGTTGAGTTTGAAATGTCTAACTGGAAGTGTAGATGAAATTTACAAGAATCCCATGACTGGAGATACATACTTAGAAAGTCTTTGGAAAAAAGATATTATTTCAGGATATGGGACCAAAGGAGTTAAGAGGATGTATGAGAACTGAGATACAATTGACAGGTTTATTGGCCACTAAGAAGTGAAACATATGAGGTCTGAGAATGGACTAGGGGATTTATTCCAGTTTAGGTCACTGGCGATTTTGAAAAGGGTGATGATTTTAGATAGGTGGCAAAAATGCCAACTGGTATTATGTAAAGAGAGAATTGAGCACGAGAAATTTGGGATAGCAAACAGGACTCTGTTTTCAAGAAATCTCATGAGGAGAGCAGAGGAACAGAGATACAGAGTTAGCTTGTTTAAAGGACTGATTATATCAGAGCCCAAATGTATGTTGATGAGAATAATCTAAGTAAAGAGAGATAAATTGAATAGAATGGAAAACATGAGAGGACAGGCAGTGATTGCAAATATGATATGAACTGGCAAGACTAGAGGGACGGGAATCTAGAATAAGAGAAGAATAGGTTTCTGATAGATACAGATACTTCACCACTGTCAAAGAAGGGGAAGTACATGTGGGTGCAGGTAGGTTGGTACGTTTGTGATAGGTGTAGGTAGGTTGGTAGATTTGTGGCACAACAATTGTGTGCTGTGCTGATTTGATCACTTCTGTTTCCCATAGAGAAAGAGAAAGCCTGGGGGCATGAGGAGAATCATGGTTGTCCTGGACCATTGATAGCTCTCTATTGTTCTTTATGTTATTGATTTTTAATTAACACCCACCTCTTTTAAAGTGAATATATTCTTCTAAGAAAATGAAATTCATTCAAGAAGTAATGAAGCAGAACTTTGTTATAAGCTGTCAGGCAAGTAGCTGATTTCTTTAATAGGGTGAATCATTAAATGGGGTGGAAGATTGGGACCTTCATGTGCGGTAAAAGGGGAAACAGATATGAGTGGGAGAAAATTTGAGTTATGCTGGAACCGAAACAATCTCATTAGTTACTCTTAATACCCTTAGCCATTCCGTAGGGACAGCTGATCTCCTCTAACAGATGAAGAATGAGAGCCCAGGGTTTTTCAATAACTGCTCATAGCACCCAGCAAATTAATGATAGGTCCAGGGTTAAAATGGTGTCCTTGAATTTCAAGTTCTTTATTTGGCACCTGGATTGAAGTAAAGTGATAAATCTTGACTATAAACCACCTGCAGGATTAGGGATGTATCATTTAGTCTTTAATGTTCAGGTTCTAACTGCTTCACATAATTTTTACAATTTAAAGTGAGAATTATTTGGCTACTGGCTTCAGGGGAAACATAATCCTGCAAGTAGTCATTCAGTTCCCATTTTAAGGCTCTCTGTGGAAGAGAGCATCTAATCAGCATACATTTGGATAATGAGGGTTAATGAGCAAAACATGGAGCCTGACTCCATGATGGCTGTAACTTCCAAACTTCCTCCCTTCTGTACTGCATCACCAAGTTAATAATGGGACACACACACACATTGCTAAAGTAAACAAACATTAAATGTAAAATGCATGCTGATTTCAGCAACATTAAAATATGGACGTAGGAAGGAGAGAAAATGTGTCTTAAAACTGTAAATTAGACCCTCCCTGGTGGTGCAGTGGGTTAAAACACTGCACTGAGAAGCTAAAGCCACTTCCAATGGGTTCAATTCCCGCCAGCCCCGGAGGTGACCACATGGCGTGGCAGACCTCTCCTGACCCGCCCGCTGCTCCCCTCAGCAGTGTACTTCATCGATCTGCCTGTTCTGCTCCCCACTCTGTCTCTGGTGAAGCCTCTTACCGCCCCTGAGCCTCTGGCCTATACCCCAGT
Organism: Condylura cristata; assembly: GCF_000260355.1. Classification (NCBI taxonomy): domain Eukaryota; kingdom Metazoa; phylum Chordata; class Mammalia; order Eulipotyphla; family Talpidae; genus Condylura; species Condylura cristata. The sequence continues at coordinate 43,642,204 of NW_004567118.1, read as the reverse complement.
TCTGTATAAATAAATAAATAAATCTTTTAAAAAAACAAACTGTAAATTAGGTAGTTCATATTTATTTGAGATTATATTGTGGAAATGTCTAGAATTTAAAGACAATCCTATATTTTGTCTGAGGTTAGCTGTGAGAGTTTTATTGATAAATCTACCCCCACAGATTGGCTTCAGGATTAAATGTAAGGCATTTACTAGTCTCCAGCACAAATTAAAAGCTCAATAAATATTCTTCGTTAATAGCAATTATTATTATATTTCTTTTTATATATTTTCCAGAAAGCAATAGACCTTTTGAAGTATTTCCAACTGTAAAATGCTACCTTTTAGTTAGTAACATCATTTTGCTGACAATAAGAAATGGACCTTTTTGACGAAGTTACTTATATGCCAAAAAACCAAATAACTCATTGAAGGCATTATTGAGCATGGTTCTGATCTCAGTATTAATCAGAGACAACCTCTCTTCTCCACAGATTTGATTCTTGCCCATTAACTGTTTATAGTCTATGACAGACACTATGGAGGTAACTGCTAATATTTATAAAGCCCTAATATGTGCCAGAGTATATTCTAAGTATACTGTACTTTTAATGTTCCCAAGCAACCTTCTGAGTTAGAGACTCTTATTATTACTTTTTTAAAAGGGAACAAAACTGAAACCCACACACCCTGTTAGTAAATGGTACACAATGGGATTTCAGCCCCCTGCCTAACTCCAAAATATGTGCATCTACTTTCTGCCCATTTCTAATATGCTGTAAATTGAAACAACCCTATTGCCTACCTGCCCAAACTCAGTCCCACCTTCTTGCTTGCTGGAAGAGCCTTGATTCATTGTTTGATTGTGTACCCTCTACACATTTCAGTTATATACATAGATAGACCTATCCCCAGGAGTTAATCCTGCTTCATCTAAGATCTTCACAGGGTCCCATTTTTCCCTGCCAAGGATTTGGCTAGGCAAGGGTATTTGACAAGTTTCTGACAGAAAGACCATGAAGGGTAATTTTCTATGGGCTACAAAAGATTTCTTCACTGAGAAAAATAGGTAACTAAGTAAGGAGATGTCTCGTATTTCCCCAATCATGTCTTGCTATCACCAGCCTGAAGAGGAATCCAATGCCCAGAATAAGGCACAGCAGAGAAAACTGACAAGGCAAAGCAAAACCCTCATTCTTGTAGGTCTATAATAGTTGACACCCTTCATCTAGACCAGTTAAAGTTTGGTTTTCTATAACTGGTAGACAGAAAATTTGGTTTTCTGTGATGGTGTAGCATCTCTGCAAGTAACTTTGGCATACTAGTGTCCCACAAATATAGGCATGCTAAAATATAGATGCCCTCAGCTTTCAGGTGCCTGGGAGGGAGTGGAGGGGAGGGGTGAATATGCAGAGCACAGAGAACTTCTAGGTAGCAAAACTGCTTTATATAATACTATACTGGTCAACCCATGTCATTATACAGCAGGAAACTTGTCACAGTATCCCTCATGAAGGACAATGACTCCAGCAGGCATAATGACTGAAAAGCTATGATGGTGGACATCTATAGCAGAATTCCTCATCCTGCCTACACATGGAATCACTGGGAAACTTTTAAAAACATTAAGTACTGGCACCCTATCCCAGAGATCCTGAATAATTTGACCAGGAGTAGAATCTAGACAATGGTATTTTTTAACCTTTTTAAGCTCTGCATGTAACTCTAATGAGTTGCCACAGTTGAGAAAACTGCCTTAAGGAAATAGCAGTAGAAATTGACCCTATTTTTGGTATTAGAAATTGAGTGGTGATTATCCCAAGCTTCCTTAATTGAGCTGTTGAGAAGTTTGCTTATACCTTGGGTGGTAAAAGAGAACTGTTTGGAAGTTGGGCATAGGATTCAGTAAAGAATAGGGGTTGAACATAAATATTTCCTTATGAGATTCATTATGAGGTGACAGATCCTGAAATCCATGACAGTTTTTGGCTGAGAGTTACACAGACCTTTGTTAGCTGGAAAGCTGAAATTCCTCAAGTGCCCCCCCCCCCGACCCCCATTCTAATAGTGATCAACAAGAGCCTTGGCAGTTTTGGAGGATAAATCAGTGAAGTCATTTTATTTATACATATTAGAGCAACATTAAATTATCTTTCCAGGAATCTTGTTCTGAATATTTTTTTGTTCACTTAAAGATCATATATATGCTAGAAAAACTGCCAGTCACTTTTCTTGCCTAATACTTGGTCAATTAAGTGTAGTTCATCTCAGCTGAACTATTTTTATGTCATCAGCCACTGTTGTTCATATAAATGTTCATTCATTGCAGTTAATTATATACCAGTTAAAAATGGCTCAGTGGTGAAAGGCAAAAAGTAGAATATTTTCACTTATAATAATAAACAGTGCAAATATAGGCTACATACTTGTAGCTCATGGGACATGATTACTTGAGTAGGATTATTTAATATAAGTGGACTATAAAGGAAGAAGGAATGATGTTGAATATATGAAATTAGGTCTTACTGAACCAGCCACTCATTCAAATCCATCTAACTGTACATTATCCTTTTATCAAATAGTGGCATGGAATCCTTGAAACTTCTCTGTCACTTTATAATACGCAGAGGTAAATTATTTTTTCTAGAAAAAAAATCCAAAATTGTGTTTTACAAAATGAAACTATTGAATTCTATGATGAAATCTGGGAAGCCAAGATGACTGACATAATATTTGGTGCTACACTCCATGTTGAACAAATAAGACATAAATCAAACTAGTTGAAAAGCTCATAAGATCAATTCTGAGATTAATGCAAGAATAATTCTCAGAGAAAACAGATGAGGGTATTTAGCAAGATTCTTTCATCCACCGGACTTTGCATAATATCTATGATACAAAAATGGAAAAGCAGCTATTATTTTGTATCTAATGTTTTATTCACATTTGGGCAAAACCAGCAATGTGCAGATTATGAATCAGCTCTTGATATGTGCATTCTTACATGAAGAAGAACTGCTTGATGAGTTACTGTTCAATGAAAACCCACACCATAAGAGAAAAATGTTTAGTTTGGATAGTGATTATATTATCAGCCCCGAAGGAGAATGAATAGGGTAAAATGAAATCAGTAGAGACAGGTAAGGAAGGAAAAGCTACATTGCTACATGAATACACTAGAATGTGAATGGCAATTTTGTTTTATTCTTAGAGAATAGATGGTATCTACATGGCAACTCTCGATCGTGATTATAGTTAAAAGAAGCAGTGAAACTGTGATAATTTTTCATAAAAATGAAAAAAATTGGCTGCAAGTGGCATAATGGAGGTGGATTTTGGAATATCGTGTACATTAAAAACATTTTCACAGGCCTCCCCTGGAGGCGCAGACAGTCAAAGCACAGCACTAAGAAGCTAAAGCCACTTCACCATGAGTTGATCCCTGCCCCCTAGGTGATAGACACGGAGTGGCAGACCTCTCCTGACCCGCCCGCTGCTCCTCTCAGCAGTGTACCTCGTTGATTTACCTGTTCTGCTCCCCTCACTATCTCTGGTGAATCCTCTCACGGTCCCTGAGCCTGTGGCCAGTACCCCAGGTCTATATGCATAAAAAAATAAATCCTTAAAAAAATTTTATTTTCATAACTCTAACTGGTTATGATGAAGGCCATTTCTGTCACCTAGGGTTCTTTCTCAAGTGATATACTATTTGAGGACTGAACATGAAGATACTTAAATTTTGTGGGGCTGTGAGCACTGAAATCCTGTCTGAGTTCATAGTATATCCCAATAACCTTTCAGTAGCTGCAGTCTCTTAGTATTTGCTGAATGAATAAATCACATTCACTAGTCAGAGAAAAATTGATGATGGTATTTTATATTATTTTTTAAATCATATCTAAATGTTAAAACTAACCCTTGTAAAATGCAACTAAAAGTAGATTAGGCACCTGTTTGTTGCTCTCTTTCCTAATGAAACATTCAACCCAATCTTCCAACTCTTGAATCAATTTATGTTTACTAAGCAGTGAAAGAAGTTCTTGATGAGATGTCATCCTACAATTTTTAGGGTTATGCTGAATTTGAACATCCAAGTATATCTGATGGAGCCACCAGACACATGAGCTCTTTTCAACAATCCCTGCTTTATGTAAGGATTCTAACTTATTATGAAATATGTAAAAACATATAAAATAATGGGTACAAAAAGATATGCTATGTAAAAATAGAGTACAAAAAGAAACTTATCTAAAAGACAGGTCAAACTATTGTCATATTTTATACAATATAGATATATGTGAGATATATAGTAGCTAATTATTATAAGCCCATCATACCATAGCTGATCTAAATTTAACATAATAATTCAATTACAGTACAATTTAGTTTCTCCTTGAAATTGTGAGGAGTCTTATTTTTAATTTGCCTACAACTGATCCATTAGGTTTGATAAGTAATGGTCTGGAAATAGAGCAAATATATTTTGAAGGGTATCCTTATAAAAGGTACATTACACAAAGTCACAGATGTCCTCTTGGATTCTAGGGTGAGATCGAAGAGTGTATGACAAAGGAGAAATTTGCTCCTGTCATCAAATGTGCAGGAGTCAAAGATGAAGAAGTGTTAGAATTAAGAACATGGCAAAGGCATACATGGTGGGAGAATGAGAGTAGGGGGCAGAGGCTCACACCTTAAGGCTACTCATCTCCTGAGTTCCATTTACTAAAGGCTAAGAGCAAGCTATTGCTCTGACACTTAGGCACCTCTCCTGTAATGGAGCACAAGAGCAGAAAAGTTAATGCCCCTGAGCATGATGACTGGGCACACACCACATCTGGTGTTTTTGACTCAGGCTACCATGTGCTCCCAGCCCTGCTCACACAGCCACACCCACAAATGCCTTCACTCAGCATGGACACCATTAGTATTGGTATCTGTCTTCAGGGTGATAATGACTGAGTTATAATAACTAGATTGACTCAATGGAAACAAATTACTTGAACAAGTAATTATCTGCACCAATGCCATTAGCTGGGAGGCAAGGTAGAGGAAGAGGTGAGAAGATGATAAAGTACTACATCTGTTTGACTGTGATTTTGAGTGGAAAATGGTAAGAAATAATCAGCTTTAAATAATTCACTATAGAATGAATTTACAGTGATTATAATTTAATTTGCCTCTAAGAAATAAAAGAAAATTTGCCATTGTTTAAACTAGTAAACATATTTCTAATGTCTGAAATACATGTGAAGAGGCACAGCACACAGAATGCTCGAGAAAGGTCAAGCAGACCTGAGTCTGAGTCCTACCTTAGCCAATTGGCTGTTTGTTGTTCTTGGGAAAATGACCTTGCTGTTGTTTGGACTCAGTTTCTCATCTATAAAGTGGTCCAACTGAGCCAAATGATCTCAAAGGTCATTTCCTACTCCTGAAATTTTATGATAAATAAAATGCTTTGTAAATTCTGTTACTTCTAGTTAGGCTCTGGGCCCTCTGAAGAACATCTTTACTCAGGAGATTTTCTTAACATTGAAATATCCTTACCCTCATGCCTTGCCCTCTGTAGACTCAGCAACATTGAGTCATCTCATCCAATTTCTTCATCATATTTCCCACCCCTCCCTTGTAGCAGTTCCTTTGATAGTCATTCTTTAACCAGATTTTAAAAGCTATGAATTCACCTCATGTATGTTCATTTTAAACTGCACAGCCATATTGACAACAGCTTTGAGAATTTTCGATTTCCTTTGGCAGGATTATTTTCCAACGACTTAATATCCTTTTTCCATCTGGAAGCACTGAATGAAATAAAAGCAAGATGGCTGCCTTGGCAAGAGGACTGTTTTCCCTGTCCTCTGGGCGGGAACACTGAGAGCATGTCAAATGTATTTTGTTATAGTGCGTCTCCCCTCACAAATACTATATGACTTCTTATTATATTAAAACAAGTCAATTGAAATTTTATATTTCTAGTCATTTTACCTTATGAAATTATTGGACTTCTTAGAGTGCACTTTCAGTCTGCCAACTCCAAATCTTTAATATTTGTGACAGAACTGTGACCCAAAGGTGGACTAGAAGACGAACTGTATGTATAACACCTTTAATTTCTTAGAATATAGTTCTTTAGCTACTCTAAAGATTGTTGTCAATCAATTATAAATTATCTGTATTATAAAAATAAATTATTATTTGCATTATGAAAGTGATAGTACAATGTAGATTCAAAAGTGTTTTGAAAGCAATATTAAAACATTGTTGGCCCTCCCTGGTGGCGCAGCGGGTTAAAGCACTGCACTAAGAAGCTGAAACCACTTCCGCATGAGTTCGATTCCCGCCTGCCCCGGAGGTGACCACATGGCGTGGCAGACCTCTCCTGACCCGCCCGCTGCTCCCCTCAGCAGTGTAGTTCCTCGATCTGCCTGTTCTGCTCCCCACTCTGTCTCTGGTGAAGCCTCTCGCCCCCCCTGAGTCTCTGGCCTGTACCCCAGTTCTGTATGCACAAATAAATAAATCTTTAAAAAAAAAAAAAAAAAACATTGTTTAGTTTGGTTTTCACATAAGTCCTGAGCTTTGAAGTAATCCCTAGAGATCACTTGTTTCATTTTTGCCTTAAATTTTCTCATTCCTCATTGCTAATCCCTGATTGAGGGAACATACAGAAGATACTGAGAATGAGGTGTTATGCTTATTTGTGGTTGCATAGTATATGGTGAAGTGCAGATATAGGACATTGAGAGGGAGTAAAACCCCTCCAGACACAACCACGACTGTAGTAAGACTGTTATAGACTGTAAGTTAGTTTCTGTGTTTGTTGCAGCAAATTAGCAGAAACTTCATGTCTCAAAACAATGGAAATTGATTCTTTTACAGTTTGGAAGGCCTAAAGTCTGATGAGCTCAGTATGACTGGGCCGAAATAAAGCTATTGCCAGGGCCACTATCCCTCATGAGACTCTAGAGGAGAATGTGTTCCTTGCCTCTTCCAGCTGCCACCCACATTCCTTGACTTGTGGCTGCCTCATTGAAGACTTTAAGGCCAGTATCTTCAAGTTTTTCTCTGTTATAGATTCACATCCTGTGTCTGCTGTGTGTCAAATCTCCCTCTGCCTTTCTCTTCTAAGGACACTTGTGCATGCATTTAGGCACACCTGTGTAATCCTGGATACTCTTCCCATCTCTAGATTCTTAATCAACCTTCAAAGACTTTGTCTTTGTCTTTCTTTTTCCCCACCATGTAAGTTAACATTCACAGTTTCAGGAATTTATATGTGGCTATCTTTTGAGAGTAGAATTGTTGGAACAAATAGACTCCATTTTTTCTAAATGAATCAGCTAAACATCAATACTTTTATATCTCCTATTTCTTCTCTCTGTCCTAATGAAATCTGGTGTTAAAAGCATAAGTATAGTAATCCAAGACATGTATGTGCCTACCATTAAATTTTGTGGCTACACTGATGAACAAATAGATGTCCCAACACTCATGGGCTATATAGTCTGGTTATAGGTATGGACATTAAACAAATATTGCCAAAAACATAATATCACAAATTGATAAGTAATATATAGTGGCTGCCATTAGGATCTTAGAAAAGGTCCAGCTAAGGAAGTAATATTCAAAGTAAGATCTGAAGAATGATAAAGAACTATGCTAACAGTAGAAAGAACAGCATTTCATGTAGAGAGACAGCTTATGGATGAATGGAGCTTGGAAATTTAGAACTGAAAGAGTAGTGGGAATGTTGAGGTAAAAAAGATTGGAGATTTCATCAGGGGTACTAATTGGCAGGGCCTTGTAGAAATCCGAGCTTCACTTTGAGTATATTGGGAAGACCATAGTTTAAACAATGGCAGGGTGGACATGACATGACCTAATTTACAATGTACAGGGTTACTCTGGTTTCTGGTTAAAGAATGGATTGACAGGGACTGGAGTGGTGGCACTGGAATGATATCAGAGGTATGACTATATTTCAGCAAATATCAAAACACAGATTGTAATGGTGGAAAAAACTAGAGAGATGTGAGATATGCTCTGAAAAATGACAGGACTCAAGAATTTTGTATGGGGAGTCATGAGGTGTCATGATGACTTCCATGTTCTTGGCATAAGCAGGTTGATGGATGGGGGTGCCATTCAGGAAGGTGGAAAGGAAAAGGAGTGGATTTGGAAAAAAGATCCTTAGTTCTAGTTTGTATATGTTGACCTTTAAGAAGTAAGTCACTTGACAGTGTCTGAGACAGAGCACACCAGAAGTAGGAACTTCTATTTCAGTCTGTCATTTCAAAATCACAACTGGCCTTTGAGTCAATAGATTAAGATTTTTGACTCTGTCTCCAGTCTCTTTAGATAAATAAAACACTCTGGGCAGCCATGTCTTCATGTATGTGTTGGAGGCCCTGCACTAGATGCATTCATTTGTGATCCCTTTCAGTTTTAATATGCCTGCAATACTATGAAATTCTTTGGTCCTGACCACCTGGAATGCTATTCTGGCCAGCTGGATCTGCTTCTGAGAGGGTGATGAACTAGAACTCTGCATATGGGTGGCAGTTTCTGGTGGAAGCTGACGCAGAGGGAGCTCTGGCCAAGGCAAACTGTGGCTAGTGAGGAGGCCTCATGACGAAGGGGAAGGATGTGGTTTGAGGAGAGCAGCTGCTGCTGCCACCAAATAAGCATGAAATTCGCTGAGCTTTGGAGGAGATTGCAACTGAGGATGACTGCTTATTAACTGGTGAATTAATCTGATTTGGGTCATATGGTGAAATGGTGATGGGCAGTAAAGCAGATGAAGAGAAAATCGTGTTTCCTTCTTTCCTATGCCCTCATCTGTTATTGGCCCAGTCATTTGGGGGACCAAAGAGGTATCAAGAATCAATTCCAGTTGGGCTCCCTTTATCTACAAAAATAAAACACAAGGACAACCAGTACCTTGGAAGCAAAGCCAAACTAGCATCAGGTTTCTTCACACCGAGTCGACTGTTTCTACTCCACTAGGCTGCTTCCATGAGTCATTTTAGGTTGAATTTTGTGAAAATGGTCGAATATGGTTTCATTTACCTTAGACCAGACCCCAGAGAGATTATTCACTCCTTCCCAACCTCCAGGTATAAAAACACGTCATGTAATTTGTTACATTTTAGACCCTCTCCTTTCTCAGTACTTTATTACTCAATAGTAAACCTGGCAGAACCGTGGCTCCTTGGGGACCCTTCTGTTTAAGTGACCTCATCCAGGTTTCTCAGGGATCATAAAAGTGCTTGCTCTTCCCAAATATCTTCTATGAATTGAGGCTTTGCCCAAGTCTTCCATTAGATTAGGCAGTGTTCTTCCTACTTCAAAGGTATTGCTTGGCTGATTTTTAAAAAACTGAACCATGACTGTGTTATGAAAGGGAACCTATTAGGAACGTTGCCATTTCATTCTGTAACTGTGGTTCATTTGTGCGTAGTGAAATTCTCTAGCATCTTCTTTGAAACAGTAATTGATCAGTCTATAGTTTTATTGGTATTTCACAGCATAGGAGGCAAAGCACTCTACCTCTGCCTGAGGCCTGAATTTAAATCCTCATCAGAAGATGTAAGAAAGACTTCAGATGGGCTGATGTCTGAGCAGTATCCCTAATGAAAAACTGAGGCCCTGTACCTAGGGAGTAATGCAGAGTAAGACTTGATGGAGCCATAAGCAATGTCAGGCATGTGTTATATGCAAGGCTGGGAATATCTGAGTAGAGATTCTTCTTCTAAATGTCTAGTGAATAGGGAGATAAGCACTTCTTTATGAGGACTCTTTTCAAGGCTGAGAGATCACATTCTGAGAAAAGGGAGGGCTCTGTTTCCAGAGGCCACACATCTGGTTGACCTCCTTCCAGTATCCTTGAACATGCTGTGTTCATTACTGAAAGTGGTTTCCCTGCCATTGGTCCCCACCCTGGGAACAACAGACAGTTTCCACTGTCTCTCCAGGTTTTGCCCCTCCTATAAGACTCACCTCAAAGGCCAGTTTCTCCCTGGAACCTTCCTTGAGAACCCCATCTTTATTGGCCTTTTGGTTCCTAAATTCCTTCTACAATTAGACCCTTTTTTCTTTGCGACTGTAAGTTGTTTCCTCTAGCCGGGTGTGTTGACTAGGGAAGCTGAGGAAGAATGGGCAAGTTGTATAGCTCATTAACCTCTCAAGATCAAGAAACCAGTCTTGAATTTCTCTGTAGCCTCTCACTGTATTAGACTTGATTCTGAGGACAAATATATGCTCATCAGTCTTGCCCACTCATTGGAAAGAGTTTTCAGTGTGCTTATTAAAGAACAGGTTTTTAAAATGCACACACAAATCTTACCTGTGCCTGTTTTTCAAAGTATTCACAAAATCATATTGTAAAAATTTGATTTGGCTGCACATGACAGAAAACTCAGACCAATAATGAATTAAATGAGATGGACATTTCTCTCTCTATGGAAAAGAGGGACAGAAGTCCAGGATGAAGTAGGACTGGGTAGGAAGCCAGACTTTTCTGTTATTGCTCTAACATAAAATTTTCATTCTCAGAATCAACTTAGTCTACAGTGACTGAGTCCCATAGTATGCATATTATAGAGGCAGCAAGAGGAGAGGCGAGAAGAAGGGACAAAGGATGAGTCTTTTATTATATATTTCTAGGAGTTTTCCTAGAATTTTTGCAGAATACTTCTACATCAGTTAGTTCACACCTATTGACCCTTAGATCCAAGGGAGGATGGAAAATGTAGTCGTCATTAGGTGGCTCTGTATTCAGTGGAAACTTGAAGGTACTAAGAAGGGAGAAAATTACTGAAAACTCTCACAGATGGTGCTTATATATCCAATTTAGACAAAGTACATGATGTTTAGAATATCTTTAAATAACTGAGTCTCTTTAGCTTTATCTCATTCACGAATTCCTCAGTGAGAAACTGTGTGCCTGGCACTGACTAAGTGTTTGAGAGAAAGTAGAGAAGCAGCAGTGATCTTTACTCTCAGAAAGCCTACAATTTAAGTAGAATAGACAAAAACTAAATAGGAGACAAATAGGTAAACAAATTACATAGCTAATGTAAGTACTAAAAAGAAAATAAAATCACCATGATCGTAGTTGATTTCAAAAACCATCTGTCTATTGGATATGCTTAGGTTTGTTCATTACATGAATGAAACATTCAGTCTTCTTTAAATCTATTATGGTTTCTCTTTTGAATTGTGCCTATAAATCTGTATGAACTTTTTAGGAGGGGAAATGGGTTAAAAATTGCTTTGCTGGACCATTCATAGAGGATTTATTTAGACTGGAAAGTTTTAGCTGACATTTTTTAAAAGTTTGTATCTGGGTATGTTTATATTAATTAAGGTTTTATTTATATAATATAAATGCACATTTTCAGGAGCCATTTATTTAAACATGTAAAGACCATTAAGAAGTGTTGTCAGTAACAGAGGAGAATTCTAATGGTATGTGTTTAATAAAGCAGTGTAATTTATAAAATACTTAGAAAAGCGTTAATGTTTCTTCTTTCCCAAAGGAGGAATTTTTATTTCCCTACATTTCAAACACAGTAGTATGATTCAGTTATTTAAATATTATAATAGGTTGCCATTAGAGTCCGATATGTCTTTGCAGAGATTTTTTTAAGTGACTAAAACAAAACAAAAAGCCATCAGCAACAATTGTGTGGCTTTGATTTGATGTCTTTTGTAGTTGTCCAAGTTGATTTCTGGAATCTTGTAATAAAATTGCTTAAAGTCCTTTCATGAAACATTCATTTTTATATTTCTGTCTTTAGCCCAAACTCAAGTAACTTTCTAGTATCTATTATTAATTTTTACCTATTTCAAGTCATGACTTATCATCTCTTAGTCATGGTAAAGACCACAATTTAAGAAAGAGAAAATTTCGTTAACATTGTTTAGAATATCTTTAAATAATAAAAGGCCTGCAGAACAGTCTTGGACTTTACATGTAGAGACGTTAATCAACAGCAATAAACTGCACACTGACGACATGCTTAAAACAAACCAAGATTTAGGACAAAAACAGGATGCTTGACAAACAGCTCTTCCCAGTAACAAGTTTTGTGTGTCATTGTTAAGATCATCACAACGTGTTTTAATTCTTCACTTCCTGTCCAAAACTTGATGTTATGTTTCTTTACAGTTTTATGTACAGCTTTCATTTAATAAGCATTTTTCTCTTCAAATAAACTGTATTCCTGTAACAGAAGAATCAAAACTGAAGAGAATCTATTATGAAATTGGAATGCTGCATATTAGTAGTCCATAGGCAAATTGGTGTTATAAAGTAATTAATAAGTTTTTGGCTGACATACTACTTAAACAGTCTTCAAGCCCAACTCCTAAATGCTAACTTTACCTAGAATTTCATAGAATTGTGAATACATTTTGCTTAACATTCTTGGCCTTATTTCTATCTTCTTAATTTTAAACTAACTCTTTGTTGTCACTGTAATGCAAGAAACCATTTCCACTAATCTGGGACAGCTGCATATGTTTAGAAACTATATGCATAAGTTCTCACAGAAATCTGACCTAAAATGGACAGATGTTAGAACTCCTATGTAAAAAATCTATTCTAAACAATCTGGGCTACTGCTAGACAGGAATGCCAAACATTTCCAACTGCAAATTATACTTGAAAATAACCACCTTGATAGCAGAAAACAGCAGACCCCCAATTGCATTACATGATCTAGAAGAAGATAACTGGTCTTTGGCATTTTAGCTTAGATTTGCTATATTTATAGATGATTAGGGCCAGTACAAATCACATCACTGTGAAAGTTTGAAACTATAAATCATATATAATTTTTTTTCTGAATTTATAAATGTATACTCTCCTCCTCTTGTAACTGGACCATAACAGAGAATTGCTGACTGTGAGTAGGTCCAAGCTAATGCCAGGCAAACTGAATGCACACACACACACACACACACAAAACAAAAAAGCAACCAAATGGCTCAAGAGAGGAAATGGATGTTCATTCCTTTTTTAAAGTTTCTGAAATCAGTGTATTACTGAAACACCATTTAAATAGCTCACCAGCGTGTTTCATTTTATAAAATATGGGGCATGCTGGCTATGAAATGGGAACCTTGAAATATGATACATCCATCTTATCCAGCTCAGGGTTTTATTCAATTCTTCAAGCCTTAATCCTATTAACTTTCATGCACAAAGGAAAGGCAGAACTCTTTTAGATGATTCTGCCCAGGCCTCATGGCATTTGCAAACCAAGTCTTGAATTTTACAAATAAAGTTTATTGGTTGACTGAAAATATCATGAGCATCATTGAAATGACTTTTCAAAAAGAGTCATTTAGATGTTTTAAGAGTAGGATTTAGCAGAGATTGATGCCATTAGTTGGTTTATAGAATTTGATGAACTTTTTTTAAACATCTCACTTGAATGTCAGCTCTTTGCTATAAAACACATAACAATAATGCTTTTTGAAACCAAATCTTTGAGTTTACAAATAAAACTCATTGGTTGATTTAAAACATAAAAGTACCAATAGAACATAGTTCAGAATGGACAGTTTTTTTGGACTGTTTTCTTAAGTGTTTTGAAGTGTTTGATTAGTTACAATCTGTTTATAAAATGTAAAGACTTTTAAAATACAATTTCAATAAATTAAGTGAAAATTTTGGTGTGAAATGCATCAAAATTATTTCTGTCTACATGTCCTCTGGACATGGATCTAACCCAGCAAAATAGCAAGATCTGATTATGATGCTATTGGGAGTTAATCTCATTGAAGTGAACATGAGCTAATGACTTTCATTATATTATATTATGTACTTTTCAGTCTGTGGCCTCCCATTTTGATTAAATTTAGTTCCTACCATTCAGATTTGAAACAGCAAAGTCTTCCTATTACCACCTGGACCTATAAAGTTTTAAAAGCCTCTACCTAAATTTTTGAAGTATTTTAGATCTCCATTATTTACCAAGTTTTATCCAATGTGAAATTTTAGCTCCAATGTAAAATCAGAGAGGATATTTGTATCTATCCCCTTTCTGTTCAGAAATACTGATGTTTACGTGTGGCAGGCTGTCATTAGCACAGCTTGCCCTTCACTAGGGTTGCCTGGAATATCTAGTCATTTTGGTTTACATAACACTGGGGTGTTAGCTTTCAGAGGTCACTTCAGTGTCAATCTCAGCAATCCACACTTCAGTCTGCCTGCTCCTTGTGACTGGCAAAGGAAATATTTCACCTAGGGCCCTCCCTGGTGGTGCAGTGGGTTAAAGAACAGCACTGCAAAGCTGGCAGAGGCCCTTTCTGTGCCAGTTCAAGCCCACCCCAGAGGCGACCCACACGGTGCAGCAGACCTCTCCTGTCTTGCTTGCTGCCCCCCTTAGCAGTGTACTTTATCAATCTGCCTGTTCTGCTTCCCACTCTGATTCTGGTAAATCCTCACACCACTTCTGCACCTCTGGCCTATACCAAAGCCCTGTATGCATAAATAAATAAATATTTTAAAAAAATTATTTTGTCTAAAGCATCCTTCTTTTCCCTAGCCTAAATTCTTTAAATGTACATTAAAAGAGTGATAAGATTTACCGCATAGTCTGAAGAATGCCTTATTTTTCTTTAAGATTTTCTATTCTGTCTGACTCTTCCTGCCTGGGAGTCACCTGGCCCTACAGCCAGGATAAGAGAATGCTCCCCTTCAGAACACCTCGTCCTGAAGTCACTAGCTTAGTGACCTCTTATCCTTCTCACTATAGTCTTTCCAGCTCTGATAGGATCTGTTTTGATTCAGAATATCAGGACCATTCTTTTGGTGAATGGACCTGGCTTCTTATGTCCTAGTGCACTGACCTCCCTATAGCTAGGTAATTTAAGCCAATTGCCTTTCATTTCAACCATGTCAAAGTATCAAATAAAGCTATAACATCGCAACAGCTAGGGAAATGAGAGGCTGGACAGTAACAGGTTTATAATATAAATCCTTCCTGTTTTCTTGACCCTTGCTTCCTTGGCTGTTTTCCATTCTGACAGAATTCTCTTAAGGTTCACATACAGACAATAGCCACCAACTCTAGGATTTATTGATGACCAATTAAGGAAAATTGCAAAGCTTCCATAAATAAATTAAATGTTGGTAAATGGTAGGGTAACATCAATAGCTCCAAAGTTCATTAGCATTAATTAACATAACAAGGACAGGCTGGCCTATGTCACTCATTCTCCTGAAAAACAGTTTAGAGGACTCTGGTGACATCTTTCTGGACCCAGACATCCCAGAGGTGGCACAGTTCACCTGAATGAAGAGCATGCTTATCTGAGAGTAAGAATACCTTCCAATCCCTTGATCTTGAAGGCTGTGAGGCTTTCTGACTTTTGGGAACATTCTGTTAAACATTGATTTTTCAGTCATTACAGTTACACATCACCTATTTCTTAACACTCTTGAACCATTTGAAGAATGTTTGTGCAATGCCTTTGGTAGCATAAGTAAAAGTATCTCTACCTGAAGATAGGAAGAGAAAACTAAGGGAGTTGCCTATAGGCCAGAGAAGACTTAAGGCAACATTGGTTCTTTGAAGTCCCCTGAGTTGAGTGTATAGTGCATGCAGACAAATATATGTTTGTATAAACACCTTCACCAAAATATATAACTATACTTACTTATTGTCTAGAGGGAATAGTAGTTTTCAGTAGAGAATGTATTAACCTTACCAAACAACATTAGAAGAGGAAGTATATTTTCCATTAGAATCACTCTTATTCTTCAAAGTGGCACAAGCTTGCCAATTTTTACTCCTTTCAACTTATGTTTTCCAAATTTATACTTCCCAAGACTGGCCAGGAGATGCTCCTAAATTCAAGTAGTATCAGTTAGTTGGACTTTCATATCAGGGGCCCCAAAGCTGCAGAAAATCTGCCTATAACTTATAGTAGGCCCTTTCTGTGTGCAAGTTCCCCATGCACAGATAGAGTAAGTGATGTCTGAATTGGTTGAATCCTTAAATTTGGAACCCATGGATAAGAAAAAATCCACATGTAAGTGGATTGAAATACTTCAAACCCATGTTGTTCAAGAGACAACTGCATCAGTGCAAGATTTCTTTTGGGGAAGAACTTTGTAGTTAAGTGGACTACCGTGGACTACCTCAGTCAAAAATGAAAATGCAAGGCTGCTTGTTCAAAGGAAAGGTAAAGGTACTTTTAGAGATAGTTTGCCCCTTACTTCCCCAGTTCCTCTTTTCTCTTATATTCACTTCCTCTCATTATTTTTCATGTAATGTTTTAAGTTAAAAATTTTAATTGTTAGCATGAATTTACAACTCTTTTTTTTAAAATCAATTATTCCACTACTTGCATAACTATTGCATATTTTATCTTTGCACAGTTGTTTGCAATTGACTGGATATTAGGCCTTCTTGACATCACCTTTTGTAGCTATGATTGCCTTTTTTCTGCTTCTCCCACTCCAGGAGCATTTACCCTTTGTACATGAATAAAATGTGTGTGTATGTGTTAGGGTGTGTGCAGAGGAATGTGTATGTGCTAACCTACAATTCATCTTTATATTAGGTAAAGCCAATTTTAAATGAAAATATAAGGACATTTAACTCACATGCAGAATCACTGAAATGATGCAATTCTTTGTAGCTTCTAGGCACATGCATTTTTTTAACCACAACAGATGAAAAGTTACACAAAATAACTTACTGTTTTTATTTAATTTCTTAATATATAGACTTTCTACCAACTTTCCACTTTTACTTACTAATGAGTAAAGATGGAAAATAAACTATAGGTTGTGCTACCTTTCCTACTTCTTTTATGGCATCAATTTTCAGCTAAGTGGTTGACTAGTACAGGAAATTAACAAGAATAGAAATGATAGGGTTTCTCAGTTGTTAATGTTTCTTAGAACACTTTTACTTGCTTTCTGCTATTGCCTTCTTTCTACATTTGAAGAAAATTCTGGTATAAATGGAAAGTAAAGCTTTCAGGACTGTCAGCAATATCACTTACTCATTCTTAGATGTCACTCAGCTATCTTGTACTCACTTTGAGTCTTCCTGAATTCTCATGTATTTTGTGTCCCCCAAAATTATTGCTCATAAATATTATCTCTGCTATATGTGGAGGAAATGCTAATATACATAATACACATAGATACTCTGCTCTTATGTACACACACTCCATAAACCCATTGGTTTTCACTTACAAAACACAAGTTCAAAGATAGCACTAAGACTTTCTAGACAATGCAAAAAGAATATTAAATCAAGCTGGGGATATGTGGGATCATGTGTGACTGCATGGGTCATGCACCCATGAAGATGACAGCAAGTCTTGAATTTTTACTGATTTCCCATGTAGATCCTAATGTAGATCCCATGTAGATCCTAGGGCTTTGTGTTTCACCTGTCTTGTCTAGTTTTATCTGTTGAGAAAGCCTAGTGAGCAGGAATGAGCCAGAAGTTGATGCTGACCATCCCCCAGGTTCCCTTGCTAAATCACACTGCCCCTAGTAACAAGTTGTCCCAAGGTGAGGTCTCCATTTTAGGTAATCCCTCTTTTCTTATCAAACTAGTTATCCCACCAGACTTGGTGAAATGGAAATAAGAGTTTCTGGAATCCATTTTACTATTACACAAATGCATTTTGTGTAAAATACCATTTTACTATTACACAAATATCATCAAACAGGTTTTATTTTTTCCTCACAAGGCAGCAATTTTTAGTCATAACGTTACTTTTGTTTTTCATATTGTTTTGTTAGGAAATAGTTTAGAAACATAAAAAGTTTAGAGAATTGTATCATGAGCACCTGGGTCATCTAAATAAGACTCAACACAACAGAATATAGCAGAAGTTCCCTGTGTTCCCTTTCCCAGTTTCATTCTTCTTGCCTCTCCTCCTCACAACTACTATTAGTTGTTATCCTGTTGGATCATAATTTTGCCTCATATGCATGTATTCATAAGACCTGTATGTAGTACTCTTGGTATGTTTTATGACATGAATGGTATCATTTGTTATATTCCAACATTTTATTTTCTTACTCTCACTTCTATGCCTTTGAAATGTGTCCTTGATGCTGTGACAGTAGCCTCTGTGTCCACTTTAATTTTTTTTTTTCTGCAGGTCCTAGTTTTTGACCTATAGAGAGTTGTTGTTGTTAGTGAATGTCCTATTTCTAGTTTTTTGAGGCTTACTTTAACCAAAAATTTGTTTGGAGACTGAGTCATCAATTCTTACTTGTTTTACTGAGTTTCCATTCAGCCCAATATCTAGGTAAAATATGTTTTGGAAGTGTTGACTCGTATCTCTTGGCTATGGGAAGGCACAACCATGTAGAAAGTAGTGGGTAATGTTTTGGGTTTATTTGAGGGAGTAGGTTGCACTAGTACCTTCAAAGTAGATTGAATTAGTGTAAAAGGAAGCATGTAAAGATGTAGAATCAAAGCTAGAAAAGCTTCATCTTACCCTGAAGTCAAAGGAATGATTATGCACTATAGAATGCCAGTTGGGGGTAGCCTGTTTACTATGGATAACTCCATATCTCATTCCTTTTGCAATTATTAGCAAGTGTGCAGTGCTTTTTAGAGTATGTTCTATCGTGTGACATTTTGATATAAATAACAATGTCAATGTTATTCCCTCCTAATAGGGAATGTTATTCCCTCCTAATAGGGAAGATGAAGGACATACGGTACTTGGGCAGGGAAGGGCATTAAGACTGTAAATTCTTTAAAAATGGAGAAGAACTGGTCAAAGCATGATTTTTTTTAAAAGAGCAGAGAAATAATAATAATCACTTCCTGGATTATGCTAAGCAAGATAAGTCAGGCGGTAAAGATAAATTTTGAAAAGTTTCACTTACATGTGGAATATAGAGGAACTGAACAAAGGGCTAGGAAAAAGACAAAACTTGTGAACTGACTATAGATTTGAGGCCTACAGGGAAAGGTGGTAAGTGAGGGGGAGAGGGGACAAGGACAAAACAGGGGAAGGAAGAGTACAAGGGATGATGGTGAGGGATTGCTGAGAGAACTATGAGAACTACACCTGAGAGGAGAAATCAAACACTGTACAAAAATTAGCAATGATGTAAGAAAATTAATAAATTCAACAAAAAAGAAAATAATAATCACTTCCATTTCTAGAATTCCAATAAATAACATGGCCAGCACATGTTAAGTGTTTTTGTTTGTTTGTTTGTTTTTTGGTAATATATACATTTATTTATTTTGGAGTAGTAGAATTATAGTGTAGGCCAGATGTGTGGGGGATGAGAGAATTCACCAGAGACAAAGTGGGGCACAAAACAGACAGATCTAGCAAAATATACTGCTGAGGGGTGCAGCACTCAAGACAGGAAAGTTCTGCTGTACTCTATGTAGGTTAGCTCCCTGATAGGGGACTGAACTCAGCCTGTAGTGCTGACAGTGCTGAAACTTAAACCCTAGATGACCAGGAAGTTTTGCTAAGTGCTTTATATGCATTCTAATCCCATTCAATCCTCACAACAACTCTTTGCAACAGACATTTATTTTATTATTTTCTATATGAGAAAAGTCCAAAGACAGTCCTATAGGGTCTCAGAATTGATCATGGGAGGGCTGGATTTGAACCCCAGAGGTGGCCACAGGAGCAGGGTTCTTTACGTATTCCAGTAAATGAAACTTGTTGATGCCACTGTTTAGCAGCAACCCAGTCTTGCCTTAGGCAAGAACCACGTTGCCTAGTGAAGACTGGATGTACAGTATGAGTTTTGTGGACACAGAATGTATAAACTGGATGTGACTTGGCTCAATAGGAAAAGAAGTAGAAAGCTAGTGGCTGTGTGGTTTGTTAGGGAGAGTCAGAAAAACTAAAATATCACCATGATTTGGGTGTTTACAGATCTTCTTTTTGCTTCAAAAGGATCAATGCCCTACATGAGGTCTGTCTGTCACTGGTTGGATTTCTGAAGGATCTTTGGTATCACCCACTTCTCTCTGCCTAGATGGGCTAGGCCAGAATCCACTGTTCCAGTAGTTAAGCAGCAGTGTCTTTTCTTGATACACATGGCTGGCCATTCCTTTTTCTCTCTCTCCCTGCCTCTCTTGGCCTTTTGCCTCAATGCTTCTGAAACATGGGTGTCGCTCCCAATTCCATTCTCTAAAAAGGTCTGTACTCTGGAGTACATTCTGATACCCCACCCTAACACCATAGTTTTGAACCTGTGTCAGCAGCCTTTCTACTCACTCTCGTTAATTATAGTCCTTTCATAGGACCTGACTCATCTTGCTATCTTTAGCTTTGCTCTCTTAACCGTAGGCACAGGTAATGCCACAACTCAAGTAATCACTTGATTTCCAAGCCTTGGCTACTTTTTAAACTTTCTGTTTTCAGTGTGCCCCTTATTTATCATCTACCCAGGAACCTTTCTGGGTTGATGGCATAATTTTCCAACTTCCTGACATCTGAATGCCACACATACACACCCTCCTTAATGCTGGCTGATTTTAATCTTCTTGGCCACAATAAATCTGACACATACCTCAATCCAGTGGCATGCTTGTCTTGATATTTTGATCCCTTTTCCTTTACCACAGACATTGCTTGATTTAGGAAATAGCTCTGGCATGTGCTGTTTTTACTAACATTGGAGTATCAATTTGGCATTCCAACACACTTGATTTCTGCAACCCGTTATCAATCTGGCCGTTCCAGACCAAAAAGGATTTTGCCTGTCAGATATTTCCTGATATAAAAAATTAGTTAGGTATTTTCCCTTTCTTATGTTTGATAGAGTAATAAGAAATATGACAGGTTGAAGATTTTTTTCTAGTAGGTTTTATATAGGCCAGTAAAATATCTATAGGAAATCATTGATTCTGAAAATAAAAAAAAAATAGTACCTAGAATGTCCACATCACTTTTTATCTTCTTCAGGTTTTATTTGGATAAACATTCTCTGGCTATTTGATGAAAGATTCTTAAGTAGTACTTATGTTTACAATAGGTTGATGGCAAGGTAAACAATCACACTTCCTGGCAAAGATCTAAATGAGTCTACTAATCATTCATTAGTCTTGTTTTTGTTTTGTTTATTTGGTTTTAAAGTTCGTCTAACCAACACCCTCATTTTGTGTGTGTGTGTGTGTGTGTGTGTTTTCTTCTTCTTATTATTTTTTTTTATTTATTACAAAGTTTATTTTTACATCATTTTGCACATTTTTTTTTCCATCTC
>NW_004567118.1:43614613-43618967 GCF_000260355.1 Condylura cristata | reverse complement strand
TTTTCTCCGTTGAGGATAATATTGGCTGTGGGCTTATCATAGATGGCTTTTATCATGTTGAGGTATGTTCCTTCTATTCCGAGGACTTCAAGGGCCTTAAACATAAATGGGTCCAACACCCTCATTTTACAATGACCAAAAATGGGAGACAATTATCTGGAACTCAGATATTTCATAGCATAAATAGGCTCACATCCAGACCTCATGAGTTCATATACTCAGAAAATCTAGGAGGAATTTTGGAACTCTACCTCCACATAATTTTTGTTCACTTACTGATGGAACAATAGAAATGTTCCTTTGAAGCAAAGTTCTATATTCTGTTAGCTTCTTATACCCATGTTTCCTTATGTAAAATAGCTTAAATATCTAAAACTCATTTCACCTCAAGTCCTGTTATCCCCAAATGAGGCTGTAATTTATTTCAATGAGAATATCCACCATCCCACTTTTATACAGTATGTGTAAATGATATATTGAATAGTGCCTCCTCGAGTGGGAAGAAAAGACATACAGGATTACTATAGCAGGAATAAAGTACTAATTATGTAGCACCAATCAGGGGTGACATGTCTTTAAGGGAAATAAAAATTACTAGACGTTAGTGCAGGGGAGATACTAGCAAGGTGGTTATCTGTGGAGAGGTTAAGTGGTAAAATGGGGAATTTGTCAAAGAGGAATCTGGAGTCCAGGAAAGGCAGTAAGAATGGGGAATATATCCACAAGCAGTGAGTTATTATATAATGAAATAAATCAAAGAGGTATAGATGATCCAAAGAAAAAGCAACAAGGAAAGGGTAGGGAAAAGAAATAGGAGGGAAAAATGGGGAGGAAAAAACATGAAAATGAATCACCTAATTAATGGGTGGGAATGCTGGCTGATGGCTTCCAGGGGCACTATTTCTAGTCCAATTATCTGTCAAAAATGCTTTGGGTTGGTGGCCAAAGGAAACTTAGGAGCAAACTCCCTGCCGAAATACTTGAATGCTTTCCCCAAACCTCTACTTTTATTTCTGTTATTTGAAAAAATATGAAGGAATATGTTTTACCTTTTAACCAAGGATATAATTTTAAAGTTCTGATTCTAGAATTCTTTGGAATTAACATATTTGTGATATGGTCTTTATTACTGAAATTTAGGAAGCACCTGACATCTTTGGAGCCAGAGTATAACTTAATAAATTGCAGTAGCCTGGACACTTAAGAGATAATTCTGACAAGGAGCTGAGGACTTTGGCCAAGTTGGAAGAAACAAACAGGGTAAATTGCTGGTCTTTTCACTTTTCTCTTCTTTCATATCTGGTTAGTTCACAAAAACTCATCACCTTGGAAAATCTCAGCAATTATTTGCGCAAATTGATATATTGACAAGATGAGAAAATGTTTACCATAATGTTTTTCAATAAACTTCTTTGAAACAATAATATTCTGTTTCAACAATATGCTATAGAAAGTTTTAAAGTAAATGATATCTTCTCAACATAATTTGCTCTAGATACTGCCTCTGTGCTCACTGTGCTCAATGAAATGAGATTATATATACTAACCTCAGTAGAATATGAGTAAATCATTAGTAGTTGAGTGAACATGTTCCTTCTTCCAGATATAGAATACAGCTTCTTTTCAAAAACAGGAGTGACCTAAACACATAAAGAATATGAGATAATATGTTTTGTGTTGTATCACAGGAAACATGATTTCCCTTTAAAACTAAATAGGAAAAGAGCAAAAACTTGTGATTAGAAAATTTCTCATTGTAGTTCACAGTATAATTATAATCAAAACCCTCCATTTATACATATTATAAAACTCTTCAGCATTACCATCCACGCAACACCTTGAGCATTTTCAAAGGCGTGGCTCAGCCACTTTTTCCCTTTCATTTTAATTACAGAAAAGTGTTGATGATTTATGTTCTTCTACAAGAATATCTTACTTTTGGTGAGTTTTATTACTCCTTCAAAAATTAGTTATGACCAGCAACCAAAAGAACATTCCTCTTTTTTTTAATAGCTGCAGAAAACTTGAGTTATTTTTAAAATGATAATACTTTATACATATCTGTGGTCTTTCATCTTAGAACTTCCAAAGACTTTTCAAATGTTAACTCATGAATCCATCACACAGAAGACTGAACAGTAATTCTGCTTCTATTTGATTTCAAAAATTCACTGTACCCCAAGACATGTACTCTTTTTTGTCTTTCTCCCTTCTTTTCTTTCTTCCTTCCTCCCTTTTTTTTTTATTTTATTTTGTTAAAAGGCCAGAAGATTTAAGATTTGTCCCCAAACTACTAGAATTCAGTGTGTGAGGAGCCATGGAAGAGCTCTTTAATTTCCCATTAACACATGCTATAACTTACAAACCAGATGGAAATCTCTCCATATTTTTAAAAAGTCTAGGAAAATATTCAGAAGATTTTGGGCCCTAAGTTCTTCCAAGATACAGAGGGTAGGTTTTTTTCTTCTTAGTTGGCATTTTAATCAGTACTTTTTTTTTTTAACAAAGCAACTATTGTTTATAATATCCCTGCCAAATATGAGTTTATGTCTTTCACCCATGTAGGGAAAGAGGATCAAGGATATTTTCCTGCTAATGAATTCATCTATAAATATTTCCTATGCCAAGGATAGAAAAATAAGCTGCCAGTGACTAGACATTTTATGAAATATCCATTAAGATTCTTTTGTTAATTAATAGTCTTCATTATCATTTTCTGATTTCCTTTGGTAGGTAAAGTTCAGTGGTCTTTCTAGTTATCCTTTCAGTGGTTAAAGTAGAGAACAGTCTTGGAGGAAATTTTTCAACTCAGGGGCCTTATTTTTTCACCTACATACTTTTAATTACTCTAATTCCAATTGAAGAATGTTGTGAAAATAATGTTTATGAATATGGGTCATTATGCATGAGAATAAAAAGTTATAGAAGTAGGATCATTACTTCACAGAATCAGAAAAAATATGTTTATCTAGCATAAGTCATCTGCTGTGAAACAATTGATGGCAGGGCATATTAGTAAAAAATTGTAAATGTTAGTTGAGATAGAGATAAGATATATATCTGATATACTAAAGAACATATGGAAAAGGTAGAAACAAAGACCCCACCAAATGGTAGGTAGTGTGGGACTTCCATTTGAGGTAGAAGTGTGAAATCTGTGACCTGGGATTATCTTCTGGCTTCTTCATTTCTCAGAACTATAATCCATGATACAATCACTCTATTAAGTCACGAGATTGGAATTCTAGGAGAAGAACCCCTAGTTCATACTTATCTGCTTTGGAATGCAAAGAACTGAGTGGATCCTCCCCAACAGAATTTTGTCTTCATCAATACAAAGCAAGACATAAGCCTAGGTAGCAGCCCTCTTAGATCCAGAGAGAGATGGAGAGAGAAAGAAACATGAAATGTCTTGTTAATCATCCTTTGTGTTGTATTACCTCCATATATTAATAGGTAAATCTCTTAATGAAGAACAATTGAAGATGCTTTGACAAGGCTTTGAAATCCAATCCCAAGAAAACAGTTCTATTTGCTAAGAAATGAATTTATAAGAAGGATTGGTCTGTGGCAACCCAACTCAACATTTAGGAAAGTTGAAGATGAAAGTCTTTTAGCCAGTAAGAACTTTCTGTCTGAATACATCTTTAGACTAACTTAGAGTTATCACAAAATGTGAAACACATGTTAATATTTTCTGCTCTTATTGTTATTTTGTACAAAAAATATAAAAATATCTTGTATTAATTAGTTACTGACATTTAGATAGTTGAAGGGGAAATAGCATGGAAGAGTACACATAGAAGTTTTTATGAGCTGTGCTACTTTACTCCTACTCACATTCCATTGGCTAGAGCTCAGTCAAGCAGCCACACCTAACTGAAGGGGAAGTTGGAAAATATAACTTAACACAGGGAGCCTGGGAACAAGACTGGAATGTGGATTTAGCAGAATTCTAACACTACCCTTTGCTAATGCTCTAGCTGTTTTTATTTTTCAAGAGATGGAGTGAGGAAAAAGGTATTTTGGACTATGTGACCTGAAAGGTGTTTTGTTTCTAATTTACAAAAACCTTTCATATGAGAAGTCTTATAAAGTCATAAAAAATCAGTTCACTTGGTTGCATGTTTAAAGAGCATAGGGTATTATTAAAAAGGATATCATATGAAATTAAGGCATTACCAGGAGATATGACACATTCTCTTTGTAACAACAAACAACTGACCCATCACTGTAAAATCCACATTAACTCTGCTGGCAAAGCAGCCAGGATCAATGTCAATACAACCTGAGATTAGTGCAGTTGAAGCCAACAAGTGTTGATCAACATTAAAGTGTTGGCCCTCCCTGGTGG
>NW_004567118.1:43608839-43614368 GCF_000260355.1 Condylura cristata | reverse complement strand
ATGGAAATTTGAGAGATTTGGATGGAAGATGAGGGTCAAGCAATAGAAAATTTCAACTAACCCACAGGAGAAGCAGAAGTAATGTGCCTTTGACAGGTGGTGGGCAATGGAATTTCCTTGGCTCTTCTTAGAGTACACAGATAAAATATGGCCAAGGACCAGATGTTCTTTGCTTTTGCTTTGCTGAACTCCAGAGGAGATGTCCATAAATTGCACTTGTAAAAATCCGAGGTTAATGCTTTAGAAGAGATACCCACTGATCCCTACAGAAAAAGCTAAAAATTCACCCTACCAATTCATATTACATATTTTTAAGAAAACAAATGTGATAAATTTTAAGAACCAGACTAGAAATGGATTAGCTTTATATTTTTGTTCTTTTAAATATTCTATTTTAGAATTAAGAAAAGTGAAAGAAAAGACACTTTTTTTTAGAAATATCATGCAATATTTTTTTAGGAAAGCATTTTAGATTGATGTAATGAATGGCATTCTTTGTTTCTAAGTATTGATGTGTTGTGAGATAGTGGATTCAGTTTTATATGGGGTTTATGCAACATTTTAAATTAAGTTTGTAATTTAAAATCCCAGAGGTTTCAACTATCTTTAAAATTTATTAAAGCACTCAGAAAATATACTCTATGTGATTTGTTTATGTAAATCTACCAACTAATAAGAATGAATAATATAGGTTAATGTACAATGATGAAAAAATACATCTGAGTGTTGTCTCATGGCACTATTTAAATGATTAGTCTCTGTTTTTTTAATATGTTTTATTATTATGGTTTGGTTCATGAAAGTTAAATTCACACAAGATGGAATTCTGGAGTCCTGAGGAAAAGCACTGGACTTGAATTGGAATTCTTGGGTTTTTATTAAGCTCTTATTACTTCATTCGATCTTCCTCAGCTCTATCTCTGTTGCCTGTAAGGCTCATACTACTTACTTCGTAGGTTGAATTAAATATTAAATGCAATTCTGTAAACTCTAGTGTGCAAGACATATCAAGAGGTCCTCCCTAGAATGAGAGCGTCAGAAAGGCAGGTACTATGTTAGTCTTATTGTTATTGATTTTTCATAAATTTCTGCCGGAATTACATTGGGATACTAGATCAGTGTCATGGCTCTGCCTGGGACAAACACTCAGCTGGACCTAGTTTCAAAGCAGTGTTATCTGAGTAATGAAAGCCAACGAGGTCTTTTCTTGAACTTCAGCCTGTACAAAGAGAAGATAGAACTATTACATCTTTTAAAGATTTATTTATTTATACTCACAAAACTGAGGTACAGACAAGAAGTGTGGTGGGTGAGAAAATTCACCAGAGACAGAGTAGGGAGCAGAACGGACAGATCTACTGACATACACTGCTGAGAGGAGCAGCGGATGAGCCAGGAGAGGTCTGCCACACCATATGGGTCAGCTCCCGAGCAAGGGATCGAACTCATGCTGCAGTGGCTTTGGAGAGCTTCATAATGTGGTGCTTTAACCTGTTGCACCACCAAGAGAGCCCAAACTATTGCATATTTAAGTTTCAATAAGGCCATAAAAATATCCAGTGCAAACTCTGGAAGTTTCCTTCATTAGGCAGTGAGCAGTGGATTTTATTAGGAGTAGATTTGTGATGCAAGTTTTCTAGTTGTAATGTCATTATTTACTTTGACAGACTACTGAAAGCATGTTTAATACAGCATATTAAAAAGAGGATTATTTAGTTAAGAGGCACAACAATATTTTAATAACAGTGAAAAGAATAAAAATAAAAATGAACAAGTAAAATTATTCATAACAGCTGAGGCAACAGTGTCAGTGAATTAGAATTGGATTTCCTTCTCCTTAAAATGAGACTTGAAACACTTTGTTTAAAGCATCATAGAATAAATTGAGACCATGCATGTGTGCATATTTATTTATTTTTATTTTTAAATAATTATGCAGTCACAGGAAGTTACAAAAAATATTTTATAGGTAATTCCCAATCTCTCCAAATGTCAGCATCTTGCATAGCTATAGTATAATATCAAAACTAGATTATTGACATTTATACAATCCACAGCATTAATTCAGTTGTTCCTACTGATACATGCATTCATTTTCTATGCAGTTGTATGTATATCTCTATGCAATTTTATTATGCATGTAACTTCTGTCACCTCATGTAACACTACCACAATCGAGATACTAAACACCATCACCACAAGACTCCCTTGTACTGCCTCTTTACAACAGCATCTGCCCCTTCCCCCAATCTCTCACCTCTGTCAGTATTCTTTTCTATAACTATGCTAATTGCCAAATGTTATATAAATTATATGATATGTATCATATTGAAATTAGGACTTAAGTCTGCTCTTTTATTATATGTTTTATGCTTGCATTCCTCTTTTCCCTTGCCTTCCATTTTGATTATTTTATTTTTTAATATGTGGGTTTTATGACATTTTTAGTGGTTCCTATGAGTGACACACCTACCCCTGGCTACTGTTGTTGACATATTTTACTCCTTCAACTGAAGTGCAGAAACCTTACATTTAGGATCACTTGTCTATGCCACTTTTCAAATATATTTTTAATATTTTCTCTACATACACTGAGTCTATAACTCATGGTATTACAATGTTTGCTTCAATCATAAAATATAATTAAAGAAACCCACTAGTGAAAGGTAGTTTGATTACTTCTTTAATTCCCATTTTGTTCTTCTTTCCATTCTGAATGTCTCACATTTCTTCTGTTATTATTGTCTTTTGTAACAAGCATTTCCTTTGACAATCTTTAAGAATAAGTCTACTAGCAATAAATTCTCTTAATTTTCTTTACCTGAGAATCTATTTCCTTAGGAAGGTTTATTCCAGAAATATAGTGTATTCCTGAAAGATAATTTTATATATAGGATTCAGGATTGATGTATCTTATGGCACCTGAAAAATAATGTGCTACTTTCCTGGTCTTTGGTTTCATATTAAATAGCCATTCACATTTGACTTGTTATTCCATTATTATGTCATTTCTCTCAGTTTTTTCAAGATCTTTTTCTTTTTTGGTTTTTAGAAGTTTAATGGTGATATAGTTTAGTTTGAATTTCTTTGGATTTATCCTCATTGAGAGTCATTCAGCTTCTTGAAGTTTTATGTTTATGTCTTTTGCCAAATTTGGGGAATTTCAAGTTCTTATTTCTTAAAATACTTCTTCAGTCCTACACTTTTCTTCCCTTTGTTCTCAGATTTTTCAGTTACAAATGTTAAACATTTTGCTCTTTCCCACGGAGTCCTGAAGTTCTACTTTTTTTTTTAATTATTTTCTTGCTTTTGTTCAAAATGAGTGAATGTTATTGATTCTAATCTCTGTTATTTCTACTCTACTATCAAGTCCATCCAGTTTTTTTTTATTATGGTATTTTTCAATTCTATACTTACCACTTGGTTCTTTTCCATAACTTCTCTTTCTTTTTTTTTTTTTTTTAAGATTTATTTATTTATGCATACAGAGCTGGGGTACAGGCCAGAGGCTCGGGGCGGTGAGAGGCTTCACCAGAGACAGAGTGGGGAGCAGAACAGGCAGATCGACGAAGTACACTGCTGAGGGGAGCAGCCGGCGGGTCAGGAGAGGTCTGCCACGCCATGTGGTCACCTCCCGGGCAGGCGGGAATCGAACTCATGCGGAAGTGGCTTTAGCTTCTCAGTGTAGTGCTTTAACCCGCTGCGCCACCAGGGAGGGCCTCTCTTTCTTTTTTTTAAAAAAGATTTATTTATTCATACAGAACTGGGGTGCAAGCCAGAGGTGCAGCGTCAATGAGAGACTTCACCAGAGACAGAGTGGAGAGCAGAACAGGCAGATCAAGGAAGTACACCGTTGAGGGGAGCAGCAAGAGGGACAGGAAAGGTCTGCTGCCCTTGTGGACCACCTCTGGGTCGGGGGATCAAACTCACACTGAAGTGGCTGTGGCCAGCCTCCAGTGCTGTATCCTAACCCATTGTGCCACCAGGGAGGGCCCTATAACTTCTCTTTCTTTGCTTAGATTTGCTATTTTCATTTTTTTACCTATCTGAAGGGAATTTTAATTGATTACTAAAGCATTTATTGGTAATGGCTACTTTAAAATCCTTGTGAGATAATCGCAACATTTTGTTCTCCTTGGAATTGACTCTACTAAAGAGAAGTTATTAATCCACCTTCAGAACTTTTTGAAGTCAGTGGTAAGTTTAATTGAACAACATCTGCAATAACGTCAAACCATAGTTTAATGATAGTTTACATTGACTTGACTCAACAATTGAAGGGGCATGTCTTTTCCAGGGACCAATATTACATACTTTAGTCTGTTTTTCTTTTACGCTCGGTTGAGTAATACAGGGGGAGAAAGAGAGAAAAATAAAGGATGTGAAGAAACAAGAACAAGTGGCTTACAATCAGCCTTAGTAGCAGGTCATAGAAAACCCAAGTGTTGAAATTAACAGGCAAGTACTTTAAAATAACTTTAGCCATGTTAAATAATCTAATAGAAAAGATGGACAGTGTGTATGAGCAGATAGAAATGATCAATCAGAAAACAAAAAACAACTAAATAGAAAGTACAAAAATGAAAAAATAGCCTTAAGTGTGCCTGTGTATAATGTAATAAAGACTAAACTATACACAACTGAGAAGTCAATAAAATTTATCTGAAATAAAATGAGGCATATAGAGAAAAAATAACAAAAACTCTTAACAGAACATCTTAAAACTGTAAAACGTTATACTATCAGCTGACATGTATAATTGATATCCCACAGGAAAAGAAAAAGACTGAAGAAACAAAATATTTGAAAATAATTCCATTTTTAATTACTTCAAAAAGAATTAAATGTCTTGGAGTTAGCCTAACAAAGATGGTAAAATAGATAATGGCCAAGAATTTTATAAATTTTATAAAAGAAATCAATGTACATATGGAAGATGCTCAAAAATCTCCAAGCAGGATAGCAAGTTACAAACAGAATAATACCTAATTGTGGGAATTTCACAGGGACTATAACTGAGATGAGAAGGCATACATTGTATAAAAATGAAAAATGATGTAAAATATATATGTATAAAATAAAAAAAGAAATAATGGAAGCCAAATTTAAGACACTTGCAATTAGAATGAAAATAGATCAGTAGAGCAGAATAGAGTCTAGAAATTGACCAATAAACATAGAGGCAATTGCGTTTGTGCTATAATGTCAAAGGAAACCAATAAGAGGAATGATACAAAAAAACTAGATATCATATGGAAACAAATGAACCAAACCACCATGTCACTCCATAAAAAAGAATTAATTTTAGATGAATCATAAATCTAGATTTGAAAATTAGAACCACTGTTATTCTAGAAGAAAATATAAAATATTTAATGACCTTGAACTATACACAGATTTCTTAGCATGTAAAAAGTGTGAATCATACATGATAAAATTCATAAATTAAAATTTCTGGTTATGATTTTTTTTTTATTTTTTTTTTAAGATTTACTTATTTGTGCGTACAGAACTGGGGTACAGGCCAGA
>NW_004567118.1:43605167-43608514 GCF_000260355.1 Condylura cristata | reverse complement strand
GGGAGCAGCGGGCGCGTCAGGAGAGGTCTGCCACGCCATGTGGATCTCCTCCCGGGCAGGCGGGGATCGAACTCATGCAGAAGTGGCTTAAGCTTCTTAGTGCTGTGCTTTAAACCGCTGCGCCACCAGGGAGGACCCTGGTTATGATTTTTAAATAATGAATAGGTTAGGCATATACTGCGACAAAATATTCACCTTACAAATAACTAGCATTCATTCAGTTTAACTTAGTGCTAGAGGTTTTGGCCAGAGCCAAATAAAAACAAGAAATAAAGAGAATTCAGATCAGAAAAGAAGTGAAATTATCTCTATCCACAGACTGACTATATGATACTATATACAGACAATCCTAAAGATTTTGTCCAAAGATTATTAGAAGCAATAAATAAGTACAACAAAGAGGGTTCATAATCAATATATAAAAATCCATAGCCTTTTTATATACAAAAATTATGAACATGATGCAAAAGAAATTTAAAAAAAAATTCCATGAGAAAAAAACTTCATTTGAAATCACTTCAAAAAGAATTAAATGCCTCAGGATTATCCTAAGAAAGGAGGCATAAGACCTATACAATAGGAACTACTAGGTATTACTAAAGGATTTAGATAGTCAAATAAGGAGATGGAAGATTGTTCCATGTTCATAGATGGGAAGAATTGATATTTTCAAAATGACTCTCCTGCCACTATATATACATTACACAATCCCCATGGAATTGTCAGCAATGTTTTTTCAAAGGAATTGAACAAAAATATTGATATTTATATGGAGCCACAAAAGGCTTCAAATTGTAAAAGCAATGCAGAAAAAACAGAAAAGTGGGGAAGTCATGTTGCCTGACTTCATACTTTACTTTAAAGCAACAATACTAAAAGCAATATGGTATCGGTACAAAAATAGATACATGAGTCAGTGGACCAGAATCAAAAGCCAGAAATAAATCTCATGTTCCCCTCAGCATCTAATTTATATTAAGCATCCGTGACCTTAAAATGAAGACCATAAAAAGACAGTCTCTTCAATAAATGTTACTGGGAAAATTGTAAAGCCACACATAAAAGAATGGCACTGGGTAGCTCTCTAATTCTATATATAAAAGTAAATTTCAAATGAATTAAATATTAAAATATAAAACCTTCTGCAATAAAATACATAGATTAAAATATCAATAATACATTCCATAATATCAATGAAAAGATATGTTGGTGGTTCAGCCCCTATGCAAGGGAATTAAAAACAATTGAGATCACCTTACTTTAAAAAGCTTTTATACATGAAAGAAAATACAAGACAATTTGAAAGATTGAATGGGAGAAAATATTCACATAGTATATAGCTGGTAAGGGATTAATATCCAAGATATTTTAAAAACTCATATAACTCAATAATTTTTAAAAACCAAATTAATAAAGATTAGCAAATATAAAAACAAAGATAATGCCTGGAAGACCAAAACACATATGAAAAAATGTTCATTATCAGAGGTACAATGAAATACCATCTCATATCTGTAAGAATGGTGCATTTTAAAAAAGCCTCCAACAAGTATAGGAGAGGGTGCAGAGAAAAGGAACCCTGTTACCCTGTTGGGAATGTATAGTTGTGTAACTATTATGAAATTCAATTTGGATTTACCTTAAACAAATACAAATACAATTCATGTCAATCCCACTCAGACTTATATGCAAACAATATGAAATCATCAACACAAAAACCATATGTTCCACAATATTCATATCAGCATTACTTACAATAGTCAGAAAATGAAAATAGCTTAAATGCCTTTAATGGACAATTCAATAAAAAAAAATGTGGTACATACACACCTTGGAGTGTTTATAGCCCGAAGAAAGGAAGAAATGTAGTCATTTTCAACAAAATGGAGGGAATTTGAAAGAATTATGAGCAGCAAAGTCAAAATGATAAAAGAAATGCATAGTATATCATTCAATAATGTAAAACTTTTAATAATCAGTATATGAATAAAAACTCTGAGATTGGAGGTTAAAAGGGAAGGGGGAAGGAAAGAGACAAATGATGGTGGTGGGAGAGGAAAAGAAAACACACACAGACTTACAAATCATCAATAAGTACATGAAACTATATACAAAATCGAGTCATCAGGAAAATGAAAATTCAGACTACTCTGAACTGCCATTATTTCCACAAGTCTGGCTAATGTGTATGTTAAAAAGGCTAAAAAAAAAAAAGACCTTTATTTTACCAGATATTAGCAGGTTTATGGAGTGTCACACTCATCTATTTTTGATGAAGATATAAAATAGTATAGCAACTTTGAAAACCTTTTGGTAGTTTCTTAAAAAAAGTTTTAAGGGGTATCATAGAAGCTAACAACTCCAATCCAAAGAACTTATCCAAAAGAAATAAAAGTGTATCCATAAAAATACCTGTACAAAAATATTTATAACAATCTCAATCTTAATAGCCCCCAAACTGGAAGCAACCTAAAGGCCTATTTACAAGAGAATGACTAAGCAAATTGTGGTACATCCGTACAATGAACTACTACCTAGCAATGTAAAGAAATTTGCTGCTTAAATGACACAACAAACATGAATGTCAAACACATTGAAATAAAAGAAACCAGGTATGAAAGAATATGCACGATCTGATTCCATTATGTGGTTTTCAAGAACAGGTAAAATTAATCTACATGTTAGAGCTCAGAAGAGTCATTGTCTTTGTAATGCAGTGAGGGATTTAGTGGGGAAAGGCAGTAAGTGACTTTTGGGGTGATGGAAATGTCCTGTATACTGATTTGGTGGTGGTTATTAAGTGTATTCAATAGTCAAAATCCATCAAATTGTCTTGTTATTATTTTTCATTCTTTTGTATGTAAAATTTGATTGATTCAACACACACACACACACTCAATCTTCACTAGGTATTTCTGGTATCGGAGAGTCCTGAGTTCTAGACCTCAGTCCTTCCATTTACTGACTATGACACTTTGAGCAAGATAATTTAATTTCCTAATCTGAAAAATGAGAAACAGCAAAATCTACCCCATAGGAATAGTTGTGGAATAAAGTGACCTAATATAATGAAATTACTTAGCATTAGTGTCTGGTATATAATAAATATTCATTAAATTATTACCATTATTGTTACTGCCTTTATTATTATTATTATTGAAGAAACTGAGACTAGTTAACTAATTTGCCCTAGGATGTTGGCAGTATTTTACAAAGATGGAAAATTTATCCATTTTCATTCCAGAGCAGTTCTGAAGGCAATTCTACTACTGCTTTTTTTTTTTTTTTTTTTAAGATTTATTTATTTGGCCCTCCCTGGTGGCGCAGCGGGTACTAAGAAGCTAAAG
>NW_004567118.1:43576500-43604742 GCF_000260355.1 Condylura cristata | reverse complement strand
TCTGCCTGTTCTGCCCCCCTCTCTGTCTTTGGTGAATCCTCTCACCCTCTGTATCTCTGGCCTGTACCCCAGTTCTGTACTCGGTTCTGCATACAGAACCGAGGTATTGGCCAGAGGTGCAGGGGTGGTGAGAGGATTCACCAGACAGAATGGGAAGCAGAACAGACAGATCAACGAAGTACACTGCTAAGGGGGAGCAGCAGGTAGATCAGGAGAGGTCTGTCATGCCATGTGGATCACCTCTGGGGCAGGGATCGAACTCATGCTGAAGTGGCTTTAGCTTCGCAGTGCTGTGCTTTAACTTGCTGTGCCACCAGGGAGGGCCTCTACTACTGCTTTTAATGAATTGCGCTATGCCCTATGTCTCAAAAACAAATTGTTTTTGAGAAGACATGGAGAATTACCTATGATTGACTTACTGGTTAGATCATTGGTTAAACCAATATAGAGATAACAGTTAATCAACCTTGTAATATTCTACTGTAATGAAGGAAGACCAATCTGTTGATGTTGTATAGGATAGATTGGTTAGTTCTACAGTAATTATAGTGGTCCTAAAAAGGGGTAGGCACAAGTCTCATTAGAATGGTAATAACTAGAATAGAAAATATGGATTTCTCGCAGTGAATAGGTGGATTCTTGATGATTGGCTAACTGACTGTGGGAGTTGATAGGGAAGGACCAAACATGACACTAAAGAGAACAGCAGAAACATTAACACAAGTAGAAACATTGGGTAGAAACCAGTTGCAGGTTGAGGAAGAGCAAGGAAGTCAATGAATGTGAGCAATCAGCACAACACCCTAAAGTGCCATGTTCTAGCAAGTAGTTGGCTTTGGTTCTGGAGTGGTGGGCTCAGAAAGGGCACCCTTGAGAAACACATGTTTGTGACAATTGACATTCTCTAAGTATAAGGAGCAAGAAGGAGGAGTAAGAACCAGGCATGGTCATGTTTCATAGAGGAGAAAGAAACCATGGAGGAGGATGACCTATGTGTAGAACGATAGTCCTATTGACATTTGACCAACTGGGCATATGCTTTAAGCAGTTTTTTTGATGTGGTTCCCTCTCCTTAAAATCAGATATATGACAAAACTATTATATTTCTTAAGCTTTTTTTTTTTTAAATTTTTTATTTGTGCATACAGAACTGGGGTACAGGCCAGAGGCTCAGAGGCGGTGAGAGGCTTCACCGGAGACAGAGTGGGGAACAGAACAGGCAGATTGACGAAGTACACTGCTGAGGGGAGCAGCAGGAGAGTCAGGAGAGGTCTGCCACACCATGTGGTCACCTCCGGGGCAGGTGGGAATCGAACTCATGCGGAAGCGGCTTTAGAATCTCAGTGCTGTGCTTTAACCCGCTGCGCCACCAGGGAGGGCCATATTTCTTAAGCTTTTAAAGTAATGTGCCTTTGGAGAAAACAGGCTCAGAACTGTGGAATTATATGGCTTAGATCACAAGTTCATGATATTATACAATGTCAAGCAGAATGTCAATTTCTTCTAACTTTTCTCTTCTTGATTCCCAATCATCTGGATGCACTATAGGATGGAAAGTAAAGAAAAATTCTCAAGGAGCTTATAATTTTACCAGAAAGAGACACTAAAAGTAGCTGGGTAACTGTAGAGTCCTTTAGATCACATGCCAAAATGAGGCTCATCAATGAAGTCGTCAAGAATAGAGAAAGGAGAGTCAGTGAACTCACCCAGATTTCATGAATGAGTCAGGATTTGAGGCTTAAAATAAGAGTATTAAAAGAACATGCAAAAAGACTAAGAAAAAAGGAAACTATAAACCAGGTGTTTAGCAACCTGCATATCAAATTCTGTTTTTACTTTTCATTACTCATTTTACCATAGATTCCTATTAAATGAAAGATTTAATTGTTCATCAGTTTTAGACTGGTGTGAGGATAGGCTGTTCAGAGCCAGCAAATCCAGAAAAATAATCCAGTTAAATCAGACAGATTTATTCATTCAACAGCCATTTTATTTTATTGAACAGCTATGTGCCACGCACAGTAGAAATTATTAAAGAAACATGAATAGCATAGGTCTTCTGCTCAAAGGTGCAGGCCTTTGTACTCTTTTTAGAAAGAAAAATGTGAAATGTGTAATTGTCTGCTTTAAAAATTTGTAATTGTTTGTGGAGCATTTATAGAAGTATTTATGTATTAGTATCTGAAATACTAATCATGAATGAAGTTAATCATTTGCTGAAAATGTCAGTTTCTCAAAAGTAGAACTATAACTATTTCTGGCCCTAATACAATAAAGTAATAAAGTTAAGAAATAATAAAATAAGAGTAAAACTCCCCTCCAAAAAAGAATTTTCTCTTAACCTCCTTATGAAAGAAGAAATTACACCTCAACTGCGGAATATCTAGGAAAAAATCATAAATATAGCTCAGTCTATGGGGTGCCAGTGAAATTGTTCTTGAAAAATTCATAGCCCCAAATCACTTCTCAAGAGATTAAAAAATATTTTTAAAAAATCAACCTAAAGAACACCAAAGTAATAAAAATAAATCAATTAGAAAGCCTGAAAAAAATCTAGAATTGATACATGAATCCAAATGCTGACATTTTGCTGAAGCCAATGAAACAAAGATGACAATAGCAGTTTAGTTTGAAGAGGCAAGAAGGGAGTCCTCACTAAAGTGGAAGATCACAAAGGAAAAGTGACAACAACCGATGCAGAGAAAATTAAAAGATTCATAAACAATATTTCATGAACTTTTCAGCAAATAATTTTGACAATCTGGGTAAGATAATCATTTTTCTAAGAATATATGAATCACCAAAGTTTGATACCAGAAGAGCTGTTACAGACAACCTAAACAAGCAATACCCATGGAAGAAATAAAGTTATCAAAGAATTTTCCCTGTTAAAACACCAGTCCCAGATAGTTTTATAGGTGCATTTGCTCAAAATTTCTATAAACATGTAAATCGTAACTTTACAGATAATTCCATAGAAGGAAAGGCTTTCAAACTATGCTTATGAAGCAAGCAAGATACTTAACATACCAGAATCTATACTTATTTGTAAATATCAATGTAAAAATCATACATAGACTATTAATTTAGTAGTATGTAACATATCAAAAGTATGATAAACCAAATCAGAAGTTTAAAATGGGTTATATCTTAAAAACAATATGAACATATTATTGATAGGCCAAAAATAAAGCAGCTTAGTAGTTAGAAAAAACTCACAATA
The DNA here is from genome assembly GCF_000260355.1 of Condylura cristata. Taxonomy (NCBI): domain Eukaryota; kingdom Metazoa; phylum Chordata; class Mammalia; order Eulipotyphla; family Talpidae; genus Condylura; species Condylura cristata. Next base: position 43,601,519 of record NW_004567118.1, on the reverse strand, counting down.
TTCAACCATGGTTGAACAATATTCAACCATAAAGGCTTGTAGAGAAAATAGAACAAAGTACATATTTCTTTACACTAAACCATTTATATATAAGCACTTTTGTCATCAAAAACCAATAGTAGGTTTAATAATGAAACACAATGTATGTTTAAAGTGAAGAATACAACAAGGCAAGGTACCCATCACCATTATCACCATAACGTAGCATAATTTGGATACCAGCCCAGTGATTAATAAATTACCAACTATAGGCAAGCGGTCTGTTTTGTAAAATTTTATTGGAATGTAGAATTGCCCATTTGTTTTATTGTTTGTTTTTTAAAGATTCATTTATTTATCCATACAGAACTAGGGTACAGGCCAGAGATGCGGGGGGTGAGATGACTCACCAGAGACAGAGTGGGGAGCAGAACAGGCAGATGGATGAAGTACACTGCTAAGGGGAGCAGCGGGCGGGTCAGGAGAGATCTGCTGAGCCATGTGGATCTACTGGGGACAGGCGGGGATCTAACTCATGTACTCATGCGGAAGTGGCTTAAGCTTCTTAGTGCTGTGCTTTAGCTCGCTGCGCCACCAGGGAGGGCTCTGCCCATTTGTTTTTATATTTTATATGCCTACCTCCATGCAGCAGACCTGACTATGATTGTGGCTATAATTGATAAAGCCATATTTGTATGTATAGAAAAATTTTGCATGTCTCCATTCTAGACAATACAAATCCATAACACAAAGAAACAAAATATCTAATTATTAAAAGGAGGAAGGAAATGTTATGTTTGCAGAAAATACATGGGAATCCAAGACAAAGAATTTAAGAGAAAATAGAAACAAAAGGAGAGTTCAACAGATGTTTACAAAATAAATTTATTTAGAAATCAGCAGTTTTGTACTTTACAAGCTAAACATTGTAATGGAAGAACCCTCATTTGGCAAAGCACAGTGAAAGAAGAATGCTCAGTTAGAAAAGTATTTGTTGGGATAGAACTTAAGAAACATATATAGAAACAGATAAAGAAAATCTAAACTTTCTTGAGGATCATAAAAGAAGAAAATTAATAAAAAATACGTATAAAATTTTTTTCCATTATCAACATCCTAAATAGGAAGACCCATTGACCTGGTGGTTTAAAGCAAATGACCCAACAACCAGATCCATAAATCTGATTATGAGGTCTAACAATGAAGAAAGAGGAATTCATGTTCCAAAGCATCTTTCCCTCCAGACTTGTGATAAGATGAGACTATAAAGCTTTGACCCACAGGGTGTTTCCACATTCCATGTGCTCTGTGTGGGGAGTAAATTGCACTTATGCTTTTCTATAAAATGCCTTTACACAAATCAAATGTTAAGTCTCCAACACTGAGTGTACTTTTTCATATTATAACAAAGCAAAGGTCATTATTATGTTACCCTAGCCACATTATCTCCAAATCCCTTTATAAGAAAAACTCAACAGAAATCCAAATGAAAGGACATTCCATAAAATACCTGACCAAGGACTCCTCAAATTGCCACTTATTTCTCACATTCAACTGTTTTAGACATTAGCATTCCTCTTCCTGTAAGCGAATATAGCTGGGTACATATTACATCTTTCTTATCCTAGGCAGCTGAATTGAAGAAGGAATCAGAATTGAAGAAGTAGCCAATTGCAGAAATGGCTAATTGAAAGATTGGGATAAGGAATATACAGATAAGCCAATAGGTCCTGTAATGCCCAAAAGTAAGAAAATAGTAAAAGTGACAACCCTCCCCTACCCCCCGACAGTGAGATGGTTATGTTAAAGGGACACAGGTGACAACCTGAGTTAACAGTGGGTCAAACCTAGAAAAATTCAAACTATAAACAAAACAAATGCCGTATTAGATTATAATACAAATTATAAAATAAGTACCTGTGCATCTATATTAATACAAATGAGTGCTTGAATAAATTACTACATGGAGAAGACAAATCTCCCATGCAGAATTATAAATACTATATGTAGAGACATCCCCTTAAGCAGGGGAATTATTATCAGATTCCTCTCTGTAAGTGTGGGCTGTGCATAATGACTTCCTTCAAAAGGATGTGGTATAGGAAAGAGTAAAGTGTCACTCCACAGTGGATAAAAACTGACCAACATTTGTCCTAACTAAGCCTCATGATTATGGTCAATATCAATAGTCTTGTTGATAGCATTTTCTCTGAGGTGATGAGAATGGCACTTTATGTCTGTAATTTTCCTCCCAAATCCCTTTATAAGAAAAACTCAACAGAAATCCAAATGGAAGGACATTCCATAAAATACCTGACCAAGGACTCCTCAAATTGCCAAGTTCTTCAGAAACAAGAAGAGGAGACTAAGGAATTATGATGACTAAATGTAATACATACCTGGATTATCTCTTGGGACAGAAAGGGGGTATTAGGTTAAAATTAAGGAAAATGGAATAAATTATGGACTTTGCAAATAATTTATTGTTTTTGATTCTTTGTAAGTATGGTACATTTTGGCAAAAGTATGGTACATTTTGGCAAATGTATCATACTCATGTGAGAAGTTAATAATAAAGGAAACTGGATATGAAACATTTCACAACTTTTTTCATGAAGTTTTTCATGACTGTTCTAATGTCGTAAAGTTCACTTAAAAATAATAAAAATTGGATGTAAAATACAGTAAGGCATAAGTTGACCCCAATAAAGTCCACATATCATTAACACAAAAATACATATTTTAGAAAAGTTTAAAAAATATTATAAAGATCATCTAAAAAATAAACATGAGAATAAATGGGACTTTTTAATAAAAGGTTAATAAAGAGTTTGTGTCAATTGAACATTAAAACACACTACAAAGATACATTAATCAGAACAGTTTGTTACTAGAAAGAACTAAACACTTCAAATAGCAGAATAAAAATCAGATTCAAATATACTGAGAATTTTTACATGATAAAGATAGCATCTCAAATCAGTGAGGAAAAATAGGCTTGATAAAAAATATGATTGAAGCAAATGATGAGCAATTTGTAAATTTATCTGCATATCTAAAAAATTTCAGATCAACTATTAAGTGTACAAAGTCAAATCACAGTAGTAAAAAATAAATTTATATATGTTCTTAAAACAAAAGAAAAATTTTAAGCCAGATATTAGAAATAAAAAAGGGAGTGGGAATATTTGTAACATATGTCAAATAAGGGACTAAGTTCCCTATTTTATGTTTCTAACAAATTTTTAAACCTTCTCTTTCCTTAATTAAATATAGCACAAAAGAAAACTGAGCAAATGGAACTGGCATCCTCACTCACTTTTTTTATGGGAGTCTCCTCCTTCAAAATGTGTCATTAAAATTGGTGTAATTTCTTTGAGGCATAATACTGCAATTTGGCAGTATTTACCAATGTTTCAAAAATATATTGTCTTTGACTCAGCATTTTCACTGCTAGGAATTTTAGCAAAGTATAGATGAGTAATGGGCAAGAATGTTCATTTTAGCATTGTTTACTAAAATCAATTTGTAAGAAACCACACAGGTAGGATCAGGATAATATCATTCAGTGGAATCACCTGTAGCCTTTAAGGGAAATGAGGTAGAACAATGTAGGAGAAGTTCCAAAATATTTAAACCCAAGACGCAGTGTCCAGCATACCTTTGTCCTATATACCTGCAAGTATTTTCTAAACATTCTTCGTTTTTTATCTAGCAGTGGTTAGCTGGAGAAGATTCAAAGTGGATAACTGATAAGAATTTTCACCTTCACTTGCTAATTTTTTACACTGAGAGATTTTTTTTTTTAAAGATTTATTTATTTGTACATACAGAACCGGGGTACAGGCTAGAGGCTCAGGGGCGGTGAGAGGCTTCACCAGAGACAGAGTGGGGAGCAGAACAGGCAGATCGACGAAGCACACTGCTGAGGGGAGCAGCGGGTGAGGTCTGCCACACCATATGGTCACCTCCGGGGCAGGCGGGGATCGAACTCATGCAGAAGTGGCTTTAGCTTCTCAGTGCAGTGCTTTAACCCGTTGCGCCACCAGGGAGGGCCTACACTGAGAGATTTTTACAGTGTACATATTACCTACCTTGTTGCTAAAGTTACAGGGAAAAAATTAGAAACAATGTACAAACAACCTCTTCCAAGTGAGCATTACAAAAAAGTAAAACAGTGTTGCTTAAGTACCAATTTGCTAAGTACAATTTACACAAAAAGTTACATTTAATCAAAAGTAGGGATTTGGTGACTATAATCTTTGTTGCCTTTCCTAGCAAATTTATAGTCAACTGAAATTTTTTAAATTCTGAATGTAGTTCATGAATCCCATGGACTTAGAGGACTGGACAGAGTCTGTGGGAAATCACCATTATAATATGAAGAGTGTGGAACAGGGAGTCAGGGTATGAATGCCAACAGTAACTACTAGCTGCTACCACTCACTGGCATGGAACTTTAGCAAGCCCCTTACCCTTTCTCAGCCTGAATTTTCCCCTCTATGTAATGAATTGGGTAAAAACATAGTGGCCAAAGACTCTTTAATGTAATCAGTTGTACTCTATGAACATTCTATTCTGTAAACTTTCCATACCACCAATGAGAATGTGATGGCCACTGTAACCAACTAATGCAATGTTATTTTTCAAACCACACGTTTCAGGATCAAAACAAAGCTACTCCCAAGTTCTGATAATGTCTTACATTATTTGACGTCTCTTCTCTGCTTTTTTCTCTCAGTTCTGAGCCTTTCAGGACTTCCCACTGCTTCCCATTTTCCCTAGAGAATCTCTTTCATTATCATTATCTTCCTTCCCACTTTTCATGCTTCTGCCCTTTGTCGCATTAGGAGAGTGGTTCTGGACTGCACAGGAGGTAGGGAAACAATCACTGCTGGGATGACAGCCAATACTAATAATTCTTTGAGGGTTTTTTTTTTTTTTTGCGTATCTATCTCTTAGCCAACTTTGTTTTTCACCTATGCAAGGAGAGTGAGGAGAGTGGGGTGTGTAGGTATTCTAAATGTCATTTATATTTGGCATTAGAGTATGTTGTCTACTTAGCTTTGAGTTCTGGATATATCTGAGATTCTGGGAAATGACTATACAGAATCACGAAGCTTTGCAGTGAGGATACATCTGACTCATAAATTAAATGGGACACTTTCCAGAAGCCTCATTTTTTAGATCTTGCTCAAAGCGCTCTTTCATTAACACCATGGTTGGAATAGCTTGCTTTCTCTTAGATCTTGGAAAAACTGGCACAAACCTTTCCAGTATTTCCTTGTGTCATGAAGGTGGTTGCCATTTAGGTTCTATTTCTAGTTCATGCAAAGTTGAGTAAATAGTATGAAAGAGCACTTCATTAATTGGTTTGGTAGGGGACATCAAAACAATTAAGTAGAATTTGGTAATGTCAACAAATAGGACATTAAAATTCCATAATCTTTCCTGACTCATTCATATAGTACTAACTTACATTTATGGCACATTCCACAAACTTTTAATGGGAAAATGACAAGAAGAAGATTGCTTCTTCCTCTGTGTCCTATAACACTCAATGCATTTTTTGTTCTGTTTTGTTTTGTTTAGCAGTTTGAATAATCTGTACCTTGGAATAAAGAGGGAGGAAAGAAGAGGTGAGGAAAGTGGGAAGGAGGAAGGGGATTTAAATGGGAGTACAGACCCCTTCCTCTGGGCCCAATGTTCCACATATATTTGGTATTCTACTGATCATTGTTAAATGTGGGATTTTTCTCCGGAATTAAAGGGGTCCTGGACTTAAGCCTTGAATTCTTAGGACACCTCCCTGTTCCTGAGGGTCTTGCACAAGAGAAAAAAATAACAGATTCTAGAGGCTTTGGCCAGTTTGCCTAAATGCATACACTTTTTATTTAGAAAAGTGCTCATAAAGCTTTAAGGTGCATGTGGATCAGCCGAGGATCTTGTTAAAATCTGTATTCTCTGGTACCAGAGGGAAGAGAGGGGGCCAGAGGAGAAAATGGGGTAGGGAACTAGATAGGGAAAAGGAAGGTAGGGTTTGATGGAGGGTGAATTGAACATGCTCATATGGAGGGGTAAAAATGTAAACCCCCAAATAAAATAATAGTAAAATATTTATTTCAAAAAAAACACTCCAAATATTAAAATGCAGATTCTTTTTTTTTTAATTTTTTTTAAGATTTATTTATTTATTCATACAGAACTGGGATACAGGCCAGAGATGTGGAGGGTGAGAGGATTCACCAGAGACAGAGTGGGGAGCAGAACAGGCAAATCGACGAGGTACACTGCTGAGGGGAGCAGTGGGCGGGTCAGGAGAGGTCTGCCGCGCCATGTGGATCTCCTCCGGGGCAGGCGGGGATTGAACTCATGCGGTAGTGGCTTAAGCTTCTTACTGCAGTGCTTTAGCCCGCTGTGCCACCAGGAAGAGCCCTAAAATGCAGATTCTAATTCAACACTTCTGAGATGGAACTAAGGTCCTTCATTTGCAATAAACTACAAGGACATGGCCATGGCCCTGGCCCCACAACACACTCCAAAAATTAAGAACTTGGAGTTGATTTGCATGTGCTATTACTTAACTGAGAGTTTCAGTAGAGAAAAAAGACATGTTTTAGTTTCCCAGTGAACATATTTCTTGGGAACATATATAGAAAGAAAGGGCTGAAGAAAGGCTAACAGGGTTCAGTGTGCGGGAGGCTAACAGGGTTCAGTGTGGATGATGTTCAGGAAGTGAGAAAGGGAAATAGTGGCACTGTCTGGACTTTATGTGCTGTGCTTCAGCTCAGCAAGTGATCCATAATGGGGTCTGAGTGAGTAGGGTCAGCTGCTAAAACACAGGTTGCTGTTCAAGGTGAAGCTCCACAGCTGTTTAATGTCTTCTCCAGCAGCTCACCCCCACTGAAGACTTAAATCAAAGGAATGCATTGTGTCCAAGGACATTGCAAAGATGGCATTTTAGGTAGGTAGCAGTTGCCCAATTGGGAATTTACCTAAGATGTCAGTGGTAATAGTTTGTATAACTTAATTCTACAATATGCATTTATCTACCTCTTTTACCACAATTTAGTATATTACCTGGCCCTAGGTTTCTCAGATAGAAAATATGTGTGTGTGTGTGTGTGTACACTCACACACACAAATATATGCATGCTGTTTAAAGAGTGAAGTTGAAATCTCTTCTTTATCTTTGTGTGATAATTTCTTTCATCTTAGCTTCTTTAAAGTAGTTTTGCTTGTTTGCTTCTGTTAGAAAGATTGCTACAGAGAAGCGGGTCCCAGTGATGGGGGGAAAAATGGTAGCAAATGCTGTGTGGTCTATACAACAATGCTCATCCTCACCCTCACCTTATGTTAATTGAATTGATGGAGATATTTGGAAATTAAAACTAGGTACACTTTTTAAAATATCACTAAACCCTTCTGGTTGTCATTTTATGTCATTTGACTGCACAACATACCCATTCATGTAGCCACCTTTTTGCTCTTACTGAAAAATCATGCTTTGTTGAATCTTCCATGGATTTACCCACGAGCCCAAATTAACCTTCCTGAAGGAAGTAAAATCAAATGATCAAAGGAAAGTGTGGCTAAGATATTCATTTATCAAAAATATCATTGGCATTGGAAATCCAACTTCCCTGCAAAGTGATTTTGATATTTGTTGTAGACATAGGAAACTACGGTTCAGGGAGGTAAAGAACTTGACCTGAAATATACAGTTACTCGGCACTTAAGGCAGGTTTTGAATGAAGCCAAGAACGTCTGGTCTCAAAGTCAGTACCACAACCATTTTCTGACTATTGCACTGCTAGTCCTCTCTGACATTAGGCATCATCTGGAGATGTTTTTTAAAAATCACATGTAAATATTGTTCAAGCATTCTGCTTCTCATATTGTAGATAACAGCCCTACCTCGGCCTTATCCACCCTCTCATTTCCTCTAAGCTTGAAAATGTCTGCCATAATGTGGAATATGATAGCTTCAGTCAAAATACCCTTTTAATAATTATTAAAAGTAAAAATCAGCAAGATCCTCTCATTATATATTTCTTATCTTTAGAAATTTCATTGTGCTCCAATTCTTTCTATTGGACTAATGAGTTTTTAGATCTTTTCTAGGAGTTCAATTTTATTTTTAAGTTTCTCTTTGATCATTCTGAAATCTAATAAATACTCTTTATTAGAAATAGTGTCTCCATTGAATTTCTGGAAGTTTGGAAGGAGGTTACTGTGCAAGAATTAAGACATGTATTTCAGCTGCTCTATTAGCATTCTAGCGAAGCAGAGTTTATTGTTGCAGGTTTAAGTCACTATAATGCAGTCCTGTTTAGTATTGAATTATCCGTGGGTTGCCATAAACTTGGTACAAATTGGGGCACTGATATAACATGAAATGAAGCGCCTTGTCTGAATGTTACTTTTGTTTTGCATTTAACAAATTAGTATGTTGACATTTGTCACTGATGGATTTCATTATTTGCTGAAAGGGTTTTAGGGGGTTTGACAGCATGAATGGTTGGTCCTACAGACTTTTGAGAATTGATAAAAGCATCTTTGTTCTTTGTACAAAAGCACAACAGATATCTTATTGATGGACGCGCAAAAAGGGATGACTTGTGTAGCTGCAACATAAAATAAATGGAGAAAATAATTTTTGAGTTGCTACTTATGCTTTCTGTGACTTCTTCCCCTCATCTGTTTTTTTCTTATTAAAGAATACATTTCATTCATCTCAATATCATGGTCAAGAACAATCAGTGGTCGTTCAATAAATTTAAAATGTTGTTTCTTTCTTTCTACCTTAAATATTGTTTAAGAAAGGTGGTTTTTAACATAGCAGCAGTTATTGTGTACAGATTGCATTAAAGTAACTGTTCCAAATCCCAGATAATAAAAAAGATAACATGAAGTAGTCAGTCTATAGATCAAGTAACAAAGAGTTGCACAGGGAAAATAAAAAAAAAATAGACAGAAATTTCATTTAAATTTCAAGTTTAATCACAACAGTAAAAAACACATGTTCTTTTGTCACTTATTTTTGTAGTTACATTGAGAGAGACAACATTGTCACTGAAATGTCTTCCCTGTTGATATCATTGAGCCCTTATTGGAAAGCTATATACTTCAAACTTTTAAACTGTTGCCCCAGTGCTGTTAAAATCTCTCATAAAGTATATGGTGGCACGTGCAAACACACATACACACACACACACACATCCAGTAAAAGCCACGAGAGAAAGCTACAAATAATGAAATCTATCAATGACCAGATAATAACACCCATCACTGACAACTGGCAACACTCAGATTAAAGCAGTGAGAGAGACACTACCAGAATCATCCATCACCCCTGTCATTTCAAGGGAATGGAGAATAGGCCCCTGGAGGCTACAGAGGCTGAGTGAACAGAGCATAAAAAGAGGGGGTTGCAGATCTCAACGTGGCCTAATGGTCCTACCCTGAAAACACAAGAACCAAGGGAGAGAAAGAACTGAATGATTTAATAAATACAGAAATTTCCTTTATTGAATGTGTCCCCCTGTAGCTGTCATCTGTGTAAGGACCTCAGTCTGTGTTCCTTTTTATGAATGTATCTCAAGCATGAAATACAGGGCCTGACACTGTAGGTGTTAATCAAACATTTGTTCAACGAATGGCTCAACTTCAGTGTCTGTCTTCTATGTCCTCTTTGGTCAACCCATTCTTGGACCAAAAATTGATGTCCTCTGAATGAAGTCCCTTGATGAACCATGGAATGACAGTGCTCCGCCTCTGTGTGTTGAGAGTCTTCTTAGGAAAAAGAAGCTTTGTAATGAATAAGCTTGTTGATTTGGGCCCCTCTTTTCTTCTTTCCGAGCTTCCATTTCCTCACTTGATGTGAAAAAATCCACACTCCTTACAAATGTGTTGAGGACTCCAGTAAAGTGAGAAAGAAAAAAAAGGCAGGGGGATGTGAAAGTTCTTTGAAGATTATAAGGATAATCAACTATTCACTTTATTAATGGAAGTATTTCTCTTAGGGTCACCACTGAGGAGAGTTGACATACTAAGAACAGTAGAAATCCTTTTGAGAGTGATATAATGGTCTTTTTAAAATCAAGCTTAATTTGTTCACATCTGCAGCCATGTGTGCAGCATGTGGACAGCACTTCTTCGTGACTTCTGCAAGCTGCTTCTCTTCTCTGTTGTCCCTTAGCTGTCTCATCGGGGTCCTTTATAAAGGAGAAAGTTGAAGTACCAAGAATGCTGATGGTAGTCCTGGTCCCCATGCAGTGTGTCTCTCTACAGTTCTGGGATGCAGAGTATACTGCCAGTGTATGTGCAACCCTACACATCAGGGTGTTTTCTGTGGGCAGAAGTATAAGAGGAACTGGCCTGCCTATGAATACCCCTTTCACATATGTGCACAAGTAATCGTGTCCCCCCGCCCCCTGCACACGCACACACACCCATATGCACACAGACACACAGCCTCTGGGCTTAGGTTGTCAGAACGCAGCAGGACAGGACAGATCTCTCCAGCCACTCATGAATCTTAGTGGAAGCAACTGCTCTGCACATTGGTAAGAGGGACACTTAGTCCTCTGAGCTACTGACAAGGAGCAGGCTGTTGCTTTTGTGATAATGGTATAGTGTAGCAAGTGAGTGGCCCTGGAAACTCCTGGGACTATCAAACAGTCCCCACCCTGCTCTGAATCTTAGTTTCTTTATTTGATGTTTGCAGTGAAGGTTGTACCAAATGACTACCAAGTGCCTTTCCAGATATAGGATTCTAATCTCCAGGCTTCTTCCTTTCCACATTGTGGAAATTATTCTCCCCCCTTTTCCTGGGAGGGGAAGTAAAAGACCCCAGACTGTCTCTGACAACTGCCAAAGTGGTTGTTTTTTAATGGAAAGTCAGCTTCCTTCTCAGGTTGCTTAACATAGCAAAAGTTTGTGGAGAACAGAGAAGCCCAATGTTTCCCTCTAGTTTTTTTGACGTCATTTGCCTGTGGGTGGGTTCCCACTTACCACCGTCTCTCCAACCACACTAAATTTTATTGCACAGATTTAAAAAACACACCTTGGTGTAGCAGCCCACCTAAAGCAGCTATTTGGCTCAGGAGCTCTGCTTCTAAGCTGCGGCCAAGAGAACTAGTGCAGCCATACAGAGCACCAGGATCCTGCCTGTAAGCGTAAATTAGCCATCCCCCATTCTAGCCCCCACAAATAAAAGCGAAATGTTCACTTTACACCATCTCATGGGAGATTTGAAGAATCAGTTCCAAACATGGACTTGAAGGCACTTATCAATCCAAAAGAGAGCATAAGAGGAGAGATTAACATCTTACTGTGTTTACAGCCCGTTTACTCTGTGCCAGGTACTGGCGTAGGCACTGACTTTTGCTCTTTATTTAATGCAGCTGTATAATCATCACACACAAAAACTGTCAAACTGTTGGTTTTTGGCCACTGAGAAACTCAAGCTGATCAAGGAGACAGTAGGCAAACAGGGAGAGAAAAGAAAAACTGACTTTCAAAAGTCCCTAGAAGTTGTTGGAATAATTAACCCAGCCACACAAAGTTTAAAGTTTGGTTTATGACCATTTGCAGTGCACAAATATGCAGTATTGGGAATATACCAATTAACAGAAATATTTTGCCCTTTTGTGCTTTTCAATGGCAGAGAATTTAGCTGAGTGATTCCAAAGCTAACCTCTAATAAATAACAGAGATGTCAATATTATTCCAGTATTTTCAAAGTTACAATCATTTTGTCAACCTTCCTAGCATGTTTTTAGGTGATTAGTCTTCAAATGTGTAATAGGTGGTAAGTCCAGGAGAATCAGATTTCATTGCCAAAAAAAGCAACTTTGTCCATGACATTATGGGATAAAAACACATGAGTTTGATCTTGCCTGCCTTGAGGCTTCCACCGCCTAGTAACGTGAGTAGTGTTCACAGTGAGGCACATGTGTGGAAACCATTCCACACGAAAACTGTGACTCAGGTCTGTTCTCAGAAGAACTGAGGTCATGGCTATTAATATTTTATTTCATACATTATAGTGTTTGCAAAGCAAACACTGTAGTTAAGGTTACATGAAGTGATGCTCCACCACAACTCAGTTTTTCTTTATGCCAAACTTTGTTTCCAGAGATGTGTTCAATGAGATGAATTATCAGAATTTAAAAAAAAAAAAATGAATGAGTGAAGGAACAAGAGAGAAAAGTTGAAAACAATTAGGTAAATCTTATAGCCATACAACTGTGAAAAATATGACTTATGCATAGAATATAGTGTAAAGTGCTTTCTTTTTCTTATTTGTTGTTATTTTCCTCCCACATGAAACTGGTGAGCAACATAAAACCAATGTGGTTGAAACTTTCCTTAAGGGGAGTCCTTTGTCAGCAGAAGAAAAGGCCGAGTCTTACCAGAGTAAACATCTTAGTCATCAGCTGCTGTTACTCAGTGTAACATCCATCTCCGAAGCATTTTGTGAATGTGGCTTCAGAGGGTAGCCTATGCCAGTTTCTGCCCTTGTCCACAGGAACTTCCAGCCTTGAGTGAATCACCAGGCCTTTCCAGCTAGTGGCCTCCGCTGGGTCTGCTGCAACTGGGATTTTATAAAATATTTGAATAAAATGTGTTGCAGGCTTAAGTCTGCTGTGAATTAGTCCTGGCACAGAAAGCTCTCACTGCATGGCACGAAGGACTCTCTAGCTCTTCATTTTTTTCATGTTTGGAATGCAAAGGGCAAGTCTCTAAGATCCCTTCTGGATTTAATGTCAGGATTTCTAGAGCCAGCTTGACACCTTACCCAGCTATTTCACCTGTTCACCACAGATCATTTCTTACCTGACAGGGTTGTGGCATAACTGCTGTGAGCCATATTCTATGCAGGCCTTGGAGTCGATGTCCCTGCCCTAGATTTGCTCTTCCTCTCCTCAATGACTTAAATTTCTTCTCCTTGACACCTTTCCTCCTCTCATCTGTCCTCCATCAAGATAGACCTGTTGTCTTTCCCACAGCCTTTCTCACTGCTGGCTAAACACATATGGCATGTGTGTTTACCTTTTAGGGAGTGACTGACTATGAAGCAGTGCATCACCACTTGTGTTCTAGACTTTGTTTGTGGTTGCTTAATTCTTTGGGTTGTGTGTGCTGTCACGTGGATTGACTCTACGGTAGCAGAACCAGGCCTCCACAGCAGGCTAACTGGCTGGACTTGTACTCAAGTGGGATTCCAGCTTTCCTGCATATAGTCCCTGCCTTCTTCCTTCTGGGACTGAAGTAACCTCCCCCAAAGCTTGGGGGAAATTGTTACTGCTATCTTCCAACTTGGGTCACCACCGCTCCTGCTGTTGAGTGAGGGTGTACTTCTAACCCAAGGCTGGCTTCACACACTTCAGAAGGGGCACTGACCTCAGGTCCAGCTCTTTTTGAGAACAACAGTGCCATTTTCCCAGGCGCAGTGTGTGATTCAATCTCATTCCAAGCCCTCTGTTGCTTGAGAAGTATTGGAGCTCCACTAGATCTTTGGGCACTCTTGATATTTCTGTTGAGGTAGAGTGGGGCAATTAGGATAAGCCTTATAAAATTGCTAACTTTTGGAGATTGAGGTTGCCAGACACAATTCATTTTCATATAGTTATTTCAGTAGTTTAACCTATAAGTTGAAAAGAGGCTCAGGTCCTTGTGCTTATGTTATATTTCCCTAATAAACATTCTGGGTTTTACCTTGAGTATTATGTTGCCTAACGGCAATATTATGCCAAAGGATATTACTAGAATGCGTGCTATTACTGACTACTAATACTTTTAGAAAGTACTAGGTCATTTTAGAAAGAGTTGCTTAGAGATACCCTGGGGGCCACTATTGTGCAGATCCTGTCTAGGTCCCTGACCCTTGGAACTAGTTATTTAAATCAGTTCTCCCCTCCCCAAAACCTTGTCTTTGTTTGACCAAGGTGGTTGTTTCAGAGATGAGGGACAATAGGTGATCAATGATGACAGAAAATGTAGCTGGCACAATTTCCTTTTGAAAATGTCATGACAATTAAAAAAGAAAAAGCTAATAAAAAGGGTGGGATTCATCACCAAGAGGATTCAGTTCAGAATTCACATCCATGCTGTCACTGCCTCGCCCAGATTTCTCAGAGCAGCTGCCGGCTCCATGTCGTAGCTGAATGATGTCATTGCAGTCATAACGTAATTTTCCAGCTGGCCAGGATGGAAAAGGGGTTTATTATTACGGCATGTTTTCCACTGTGTCTAAAATAAACTGAAGCAGACACAGATATATGACAGGGTCAGTTCTGTTTTTCCAGGTGTGTCTGAAGTCTACAAGGTACCTTTTACTAATTACAGAAATATAGCTTTATGGCAAAGCAAATTTTAAAAAAACATTTCCCTCAAGATACTTAAAGAATATGTATAGTGAGTATTAAAAACTGTGTACAAAATGAAGAATGATGTAAAATATATTTATTTATTTATTTTAAAAGAAAGAAACTGACTGTGAGTACATTCACCTTGATGGACTAGGGAACTGGCTGTCTTGTCTATTCTCATTTCTATCCCTACTGATGGGACTTTGATTCTTTGGTGTGGTTTCTCCTTGAAGACTCCCCAAGATACTTGTTTGTATGTTTGTTTTTTAAGTACAGCACCTATAGAAAAGTGCATGTCTTCAGCATACAGCTCAATGGATGTGCTCAAACTGAATACAGCTCTGTGACAAGCACCATGATTAATAGAAAAAACTAGAACATGGTCAATTCCCCAGAAAACACCTATGCCCCTAGTGTCCTGATTTCTGACAACATAGCTTTTGCGCAAGACCCATGACAGACTTTGGACCTGAAAAACTCTAAAAGCATAGATGTGTTTTATTTGAAGCCACCAAGTTTGTGGTAAACTCTTAAAATAGCAACAAAAAGCTAATACAGGGATGTAGCTGGCCAGGTGGGAGAACTAAGAGTTCTCAGAATTCTGGACTCTGTGCAAAGCCTGAGTTCTTGAAATCTCTATAATATATAATACTATCTCTTACTTTAATGGGGATCTAGTCATTTATAGAGTATAAGAATAAAAGTATAACATAAAAGTCTAAGTGACATTCAGAATCAGGTTAAGTTGGTAACTATGTAGAATGTGTTTGGAAGTACCCTGATTTGCCCAAGCCACGGTTCCCACAGACAGAGTGCCTCCTGTCTACAAAACATGTGCTATAGCACTATTGATGGTAGATGAATATGTATTATTTTTAATGTATTATCCTTTCCTAATGGGTAGGCATTATAAAAGATTACCCAAAAAATGACTAATATTTAAGAGAAAGAGGAGCACATGGGAGTGCTGTAACTGACCCAGGAGGTTGATGAAATCAACACCCAAAAACAGACCCTTTCTTTTACTCATCTCCACGATGGTATCAGCAAAAGCCAAAGATCCTCTTTGCTAGGAACCCATGAGTACAAATCTGCTGAGGTCTTTATAGAGCAAGTGAAAGCCATTGATGTTACGGTCACAGTGCCCCTCTTCTCCCCTCCCAGCCCTTTAACTCCTATGGGAAACATGAAAACGATGTTCAGAACTATGGTGGCCAACTTGTGACCATGAGGTGGCATGAAGACAAGCGTGAATGTGGTAAGGCGATCAGTGTGGGAAAATAGAAATACCTGGAGCTCTTACTAATCCAGCCCATCCTCCAGGGGGGGTTGGTGTAAAAAAAAGAAAACCTGTCCTGTGGGTGTTGCACCAGTGTTCGTTAACTTCTCTCTTTACTTGCAACTGAATATATTCCAAACAGATCCATGTGCCTTTCAAATTACAGAAATATTCACCAGGAATATGAACATGAGCACTTAAAATTGTTTAGGCAAAAAATATTCTCATGACCCTTCTTCCCCATGCTTTTACCATGGTGAACATTCCAAAGAATGACAACTCAAGGGAACCATCCCAAAGAAAGGGTATTTCTGCAGACAATGGATTAGCTATAGATATCCAAAAAAAACCCTCCATTTGAAGGGTGCACTCTATTTGGAGAGAAGAAATGTAAGGATGTGACTTTAAATGAAAAGACTACTTAAACCAGGAGACTTTGGAGAGCAAACACTTTTATTTACTTGTTTTGTATCTGGTGAGTTTTTTTTTTTTTCTTTAAGATTTATTTATTTATTCATATAGAACTGGGGTACAGGCCAGAGATGCGGAGGGTGAGAGGATTCATCAGAGACAGAGTGGGGAGCAGAACAGGCAGATTGACAAAGCACACTGCTGAGGGGAGCAGCGGGCGGGTCAGGAGAGGTCTGCCATGCCATGTGGATCTCCGGGGCAGGTGGGAATTGAACTCATGCGGAAGTGGCTTAAGCTTCTTAGTGCTGTGCTTTAACCCGCTGCACCACAAGGGAAGGCCGAGTTTCTTAGTTTTTAATGAGAAATGCTTTTAAGCTGAATACCTCTGAGAATGACATCTGTGCCCATAGTTTCTAGGCCCATCTTGGAAGATAATGAGCATACTGTCCCTATATTTCCACAAGCATGCCACATTGATGTGTTCATGGAGTCACACACTGAGATGAAGAATCATGGCTGTATCTTAAAATCTTAAAAGCTCAGTCATTTATGAAGCCTCAATGCCAATCACCAGGTGATCCCTTACCCTTAAAAGCACTTATTGATACAGATGAGCAGTTTCAAAATTCTGAGACATTTATTGTGTAAGCAACCACCAAAGAGATCTCTGATCAGATAAAGATGATTCCAGAGAGCTAATCCTTTTAACAAAGGTGGTGGTATATATTGTGACAGTTGAATGCTCCTCTATAGCCTAGGGAGAACAATCAGTGAATTCATTCATTTAATTCATGAATTTTCCTTCTATTTATACTTTAAACAAACATGCCAGTTGTTTGCTTAGCTAACAGTCTCAGCCTTCATTATAAGCCATTAGTGACTAGTAATAATTGAAACTGTGTTTGGATTTCAAAAATACCTTAACCTAATTAATTCTATCCTTAGTAATATGGAATTTGTAGTGACTTGACTTGAACTAGTCTAAAGTTTGTGCTTTTGTCCTCTCCACGAAGCAGGAGTTTGCTAATAAACTAATAGTTATAAGCAAAGTTGATGGTGGAACTTTTCATAAGAACTCAGGTTAAATCCAAATGCCTCTGTTTAGTCAGGCAGCTAATATAATTGATTGTATATGCAGAACATCGTGTGAGAAACACTGGGTATTCTCTGCCTACTTTTGATAGAGACATAGATAGCAGAAATGTTTGACTTTCCTGTTAATCCTTCTGTAAAAATGGGGAAGAAAGCACATACATGACTAAAGGACAAGTGGACTCAATTAGTAGTAGAGAGATAGGAGAGAGAGGTGGGAGCTAGAGAACTTAAGCCCCTTGTGAAATGGTCAGCTGTTCTTCAGCTACAGTTGCTACATAGGAATGCGGGCTTAACATGGCCAAATTCCTCAATTTTTTTTATATAACTTGAAAGTCCAGACTTCTAGGGGAACTCTGCCCACTTGGAAACCTTGGCAATGGATTTTTTTTAAGTTAATGCCATTCAGTCTCTACAGTGGTTCTCAGAGTGTGACCCCTGGACCAGCAAAATTTCATCACCTCAGAACTTCAAAGAAATGCAAATTCTCAGGCACCGCCCAAGACAAATTAATCCTTGGAGGTAGCACATTGCAATCTATTTTAACAAGCCTCCAGGTAGAGTTGAATGTTTAGTAAATACTGAATGGGACGTACACTGAAAAGTTATTTGTTATTTATTATGATTTAGATTTAACTTAGTGTCCAGTATTTATCTAGCAACTGTACTTCTAGGTGATCTGAAACAAGCTGGTGTGATCAAGCAAACATGTACATGAGCTAAGCCATGTTTGAATCAGCTTGGACACATACTAATTATGGGATCTTGAGCAAGTGATATAGCTTCTTCAAGGTGTAGCTTATTTTTGTGTGAAGTAGGAATATAGGCTTTCCCCACTGTCTATAATATGCCATTTCTATTTGGTATGATTTAGACTTTTATATTTTGGGTCTAGGAAAACTCAAAAATTATTACATATAAATGAATAGTAACATTAATACATTAATATATTCCCAGATTCTTCAACTCACTCCCCCCCTCAAAAAAGACAATTCCCCCCCACACACACACACACAAAAAGACAATAACAACAAAAACAGGAATTTTCTACTTTGAGATATTGGGGAAATCTGTAATAATACCTCCCTGGAGGGTTGTAGTTAGAATTAAGTGAGTTAGTGAACAAGAATATTGAGAACTGTATCTGGGAGACACTGAGCACTAGCTGAGAACTTACTATCAACATTATTTCTTCCTGTTCTTTTTCTCTACCCTTTTCTCCATTTTTTTTTCTCATTGTCATCTTGACTGTCATAGAATTCTTGAACTTAGCTCCCTTCTCTTCTCTTGTCCTAGATCCAACTTTGATTTAGTGACAGAACTAGTTCTAATGCCCTATGCCCTGGGATAGCTCTTGTGTCTGTCCTACCAAAGGAAGCTTGCTTTGGAACCTAATGACACTGTGACTGACTGGCAGGGAAACACATATTTTCTTCCTTACCAGTATAGCTTGCTTACTCTGTTGGGAAAGCGACCCACCAGCCACATTTCTGAGTGCTCTTTGAGCAATCACTACAATTTCTGTCTCTAGTCAAGGAACATAGGACTTGATTTCTGTACCCAAGGAGTGTTTGCCCTGTATTTCAAGGGAAACCCATAACCACACTGCTATTACTGAGGGTGGTGCAAGCTCCCCCAGTATGTCCATCCATGAAGCAGCTTTTCAAGCTTCCACATGACCACAAATGACAGAGTTGTACACGCAGCAAAAACCAATTGGATGAGCTATTATAGTTCTCAGTTTCGCCATTTTATTGCTGTTCCGGGAATGAAGCAAAATGCATTATTTTATTAAATAAAGATTTTCTCTGTATCACAGGGGAGCCTAATTTTATTAGCTTTTTTATGGGAACAAACATCATAGCCCTGGTTGGGGAGGACAAGAGTGGGGGTTGAAGCAGTGGAAAGAATCATGTTTTGTCATCCGTGTGCTCCAATGGAGGCTACCAACATGTTTTAATTGGTAATTACTTTCTAGAAGAGTTCTCCAAATCATCTAGAAAGTGCACAGCTCTCAGTTCACAAGTAATTTAGAGATGATTCAAAAGATATTTCAGCCACAATAAATAGCATTCACAGAGTTTAGGTATATCCAAACACCAGAGTGTTCAATAACTTCAGAAATAGTTTTTTTTTTCCTAATCTTGACATATGCCTTGTGCTTCAGAGAGAAAGGAGTCTAAATCCCTTGGAAAATTCATTCAAATACTGGTTTTGTCTCTAATTGTTAGCTTTAAATCACATAGAAACTTCAAAATACACTTACAACTTTAATTAGCTTCTTAGATGAGCACAAAGACTAGATAGATAACAACCCTGATCACCTTCCTCAGGCCTGAGTTAGGTAGATGTAGCCAGATCCTACTAATTGGATGCTGGCACTGTCTTCACTTAGCATGCAGGCCTGAGATGTAGACCATGTCCTGCATGGATGAATTACCCTGAAATACCACCTCACTAGCTAAGCACTCTGCCAGAGGGGGCCTCTGTGTTTTGTAGTTATCACCCTGTTATTTTCCAGTGAGTAGCAGGCCAAGGCCAACACTAGGCAAAATGATGATGCTGGCAAAAATGTTTTAGTATTTCTAATCCCTTGTGTCTCACTAAGATTCACTGCACCCCTCCCCCCACCTCCCACTGTCATCAAAAGCTTGGCGGATCAGTCATTACAGCTAACTGTGCAAAAACAGACATATCTCAAAATCAACAAACAACTGTAAATCAGAGACATTCTGCAGGGGTGAAGAGGGGATTAGGATTAAAATAGGGGTAGGAATGCACAAGAGACTATAATGATGGCATATGGATGAATTGGTGGCGGGAAATCCAAGGGTGTTACAACTAGATGAAAAAGGAAATATTGTATAAAAATGAAGAATTATGTTAAAAAATTAATTTTTTTAAATGTAAAGTAATAACAATAAAAAAAAACAGGAGAGGGAAGAGCACAAGGAACTATAGAGATGAATAGGTGAATTGATGATGGGAATTTTATGAGAACCATACCTGAGAGGAGAAAGCAAACATTATATCAAAATTAACAAGGATTTAAAATATATATAAATACATTGTTTTTTTTTAATAATGAAGTAAAGTTTTCAAGTCAAAAGGAAAAAAAAAAGAAAAACAGACATGTCTCCTCTGAGAATGACTGTTTTAAATTGGAAATTTATAAAGTTGTGGCTCCTATCCATAGGTTTGCTTTGATCTATCCTTCATTCTTTCCTACTTCCCTCCTAAAGTTGCCTCTTCTCCTGTTATAACTTCTTGAATTTTATCTTTATCTGCTTCCCGTCTTCTTGTCTACTTCCTTTTTTCTGTTTTCATTTTGTCTGTTTCCTGCCTCTACTTTCTGCATTTCTGTGTTTGCTTCCCTCCTGTTGTCTACTTTCCTCTATGGCTATCCATTTCCTACCTTTTTTACCTAGTTTCCTTCACCTTATCCCCGCATATCCTTGTTTCCTTCTTGTTTTTGTCTATTCCCCCCCATCTCTTTATTTACTTTCTTAGTCTCCTTGTCTACTTCTCCCATCTTTTTGTCTACCTACCCTGTCTTCTTGTCTGCTTCTCCATCTTATTGTCTTTTTATTTTTTGTCTCTTTGTTTGCTTACCCTGTGTTCTAGTTGACTTTTGTTATCCACTCACCTCATTTTTTTTTATCCCCTTGCCTCTTATAACTGTCAAGTTTGTAACCTCTTGAAAAACATATAGGATTCTTGTGGTAGTGAAACTACTCTGTTAGATACTACTATAATGATGGGCACATGCTATTATTATAACTTGCCTAAATCCACAGGATGTATATACAGCAGGAATAAGCCCTAATGTAAAACTATGAACGAAGGGTGCTAATGATGCCTTGATGTCAGTTCATCAGATGTACCTCTCCAATAGGGGATGGTAATAGAGGGGGTTGCTGTGCATGTGGGAGGGGACATCTGGGAAATCTCTGTACCTTCTGCTCAATTTTGCTGTGAACCTAAAACTTCCCTAAAATAATATCATCTGAGGGGAATAAAGTCAGGCTTTATCTAAAATAGGTGGAAGAATGGGATCAGGGAGAGGCAGTAGGCTGTGTGTTACCCTTCCTGGGCTTCTGTATATGGTGGGGACTGGCCCAAAGACCCTTATGTTCACCCATTCCATTTGCTAACCCCCTGCAGCAAGCATCCTGAGAAGAACGCCTCCCGGAGTACAGCATTAAGAGAAAAGAGGCATTGCATTCTGGAATTTCAGCTATTTGGGGGCATCAGCAGTGGAATAGAGATGCTCCCCCTCCTGTTTCCTCTTCCTACTTTTCTTAGCCTCCTTCTCAACAAGAAGAGATAGGCTGGAGCTTTGCTAGTCAAAAGGACTGGTGACCTGTGGCTGGTTCTGGCTATGATAGAGATTTAGAAAACAGGTCCTAGTTGGTGATTCCTTGGGTAGACTATGAAGATGCAGCTCCCTGGAAAGCAGTGGTCCTGACAGTACTGGGCTTGAGTGTTGCAGCTGGATGTGAGTCCAGAAGTCACAGATGTAAACAGTGACCTGGATAGAGTGAGTTTTAGTGGGTTCAGGGGCCAGAGTGTGTGAATACAATGACTCCATTACTTGCCAGCTCTGTGACTTTGGGCTAGTCACTTTACCTCTCTGTACTTCCCTTTTGTCATCTATAAAATGGGGATAAAAATAATATCTATTACTAAGGATGTGGGGTAAAGCAGATGAGGTGACATGTAAAATTTAGTGCTTAGCCCACTGCAATCACTCAGGCAAAATAAAGATATGTTTTTGTAGAATTCTTTGGCATGTGACCCTGGGGCTTCCCTCATTCACACTCTGTTGTAATCATATTGGCAGTTTAGATCAAAATACTTTT
This sequence comes from Condylura cristata, assembly GCF_000260355.1. Classification (NCBI taxonomy): domain Eukaryota; kingdom Metazoa; phylum Chordata; class Mammalia; order Eulipotyphla; family Talpidae; genus Condylura; species Condylura cristata. The sequence goes on along the minus strand of NW_004567118.1, from coordinate 43,579,518 downwards.
AGTTAAATTAGTAGATGTGTTACAGCCTATTTGCTATTCAGATTTTTTTTTTAAGGTTTATTTATTCATATGGAACTGGGGTACAGGCCAGAGATGTGGAGGGTAAGAAGATTCACCAGAGACAGAGAAGGGGGCAGAAGAGAGATGACGAAGTACACTGCTGAGGGGAGCAGCGGGCGGGTCAGGAGAGGTCTGCCGCGCCATGTGGATCTCCTCCGGGGCAGGTGGGAATCGAACTCATGCGGAAGTGGCTTAAGCTTCTTAGTGCTGTGCTTTAACCCGCTGCGCCACCTGGGAGGGCCACTATTCAGAATTTTTAATGGGAAATTTATACCAACTAACCTCAACTCTCTTCTTCTGAACCCAGATCCTTGTGTTGATCAGATGTAGTAAATTTATTCCACCAACTTTTTAGAACTGGTTTTTACCTCAGGCTATAGAAAGTCCAAAATTCCCCAAAGAACATTCCCTCACCTCCTTGGGCTTCAGTTTAAAGACTACACTTTGTAGAACAATTTATCCTCCCTTTCAGTTTGCCCCAGGCCACTACAAGTTTCCTTTTCAATTGTCCAAATTAAATCAGCAAGTAATTAAGCTCACTTCCACATGATTATAAGGTCCTTCTAATGCTCCAGTTTGACTTTGAAGGGAAAAGAGCCCTCATTTTCCTCTTTCTGGCTCCTTCCTTACTGTCACTAGTGGGATACTGGGCTCCATGTGCTGTTGAGTTTGTGAAAAACCTTGAACCCACAAGAAGTGCAAGCTTGATGAATCCAAGTCTGTTTCCTGGATGTACCTCTGAGGAGCCTTATAAACAGTGAATCTGCTACCCCTGAGGGGAACTGGGACCTGCTCCAGTACAATGGGAGGGGTGGCCTGAGGCTTCTCTGGTCATTAACCCAAAGTAATTTCCTGCCCTCCTGGTTCTGCAGCAGCAGCTCTAACCCGCTGAGGCAGCAGCAGGAGCTGTAGTCGATAAGTGCTGTACCTCTCCCAGAGCAGTGAGATGGGCTGTGCCGGTCACGTCTCCCTGGACAAAACAGAAATAAATCACACACCAGCCCCTACTTAAGATCTGATGAAATTCTCCATTTCCGTTCCAAATTGAATTCCCCCCGAAGGATTGGAGCTGCTCCTGAGAGTAATGAGGGCACTCCTTCCTCCTCTGCTAGAAGCATGTTTTAAATTAACGGACACAGCCCTCTAATCTGGGTGGGTAGATAGCTTGGGGAACAGTCTTGAGAAACTGTTTTCAGATCAGATGATATTTTTAGACTTAAGGGGTGAGACAGTAGACAGAGGTTGCTATGTGGTCTTTGTGGGGCGGCAGCCCTGCTGGTGGTCTCCTGGGACAGATGCCCCATGGCCTGGATCTGGGAATGGGCCTGCCTCCTCTTTGGCCACCTGTAGCCAGAGTGGTTGTGCTTTTTCAGAGTTAAAAGCGTGACTTTCCAGTCCATCTTATTTGGGGGAAAGGATAGCCTCTGTAGTAAGAAAGAGAGGGAGAGAGGAGTGAAGGTCTCATTGAAGTGACTCTCTTCCCTTCCCTCTCAATAATGATGATGAATCGTGACAATTTGGCATCTACAGAGGCAGTTGACACAGGCCCTTTCAGAGAAAAAAAAGAGAAAAGAAAACCCATTTTCAAATGGGTCTTGTCAGAGTGAAGACTGATGAGCTGCTGCCTGATTGGGACCATGAATAAGGTTCTGGGAATGTGGGAATGAGTGAGGGCCCCGGTGAGTGCCACAAATCGAAGTCAAGGTAGAAGTAAAGTAGAAAATTCTAAACTTTCACTTTGTGTTGAAGGTGGGCATGAAGTAGATATTCCATTGGTAAAGGAGTATTTACTGCTACCCCTTGAATTTAAGGGCATTATACTTCCCTTCACTCACCATTAAGAAAAGCAATTTTTTTTAATTGTATTAAATGAGAGATTCTGAGATATACTGTCAAAAGAAGAGGTGAAACTTCTTTAAAGAAAAATCTTTTGATCATTTTATTTCTCATTTTCTTAACAATCCACTAGAATGGGTATCAGAACCTTATTCCATGTTTTAAATTTTGTCTTAAGAAAGAAACCATTTTCTTCATAGGAAATGAGACTCTAGAGTGCCCACCCCACAGGTAAAACCCAACTTTAGGGGGCAAACTGAGCAGTCGGGAGATTTGTCTGAACTGGAAAATTGTTTTTCAAGGAGAAGGTCATGCTTTCAATGGATAATAGGCCCATTTATATAAAGGGAAACACCTTTTCTTCATACCCAGGAAGATATTTCAGCTTCAATCTTTCTCAAAGGACAGTGGGAAATGTATTCTTCCCTCCCTCCCCAACATGGAAGAAAGGATTCTGGCAAGCCAGGGTTTGTCCTGAGTCCAACCAAGATACACCAAGGTTACATTGGTGGCATCTCTCAAGTGCCTGTGGTTTGGAAAGTAGGCCTGGTGTTAACAACAAAGACTGTTTGAGAGGAAAAATTATCAGGTTGGAAAATGAAAAAACACCACCCCAGAAACAGGCCCTTCCAGACTTCAATATTTGCATTAACAGGATCTGGTTCAGCTTCCACCCTGAGATAAAGTGGGTTGCCCCAGACAGTGGGGACCTTTTCTTTCTGAGCAGTCTGCTGCAATTTCTCAACCATTAGCTTGAGGATCCTCCCTGAGTAGGCCACACAGCCTGTTTGTAACGCTATCTGGGTTTCTGGCCAGAGGACCCTTTTGATGCAGGCCTGTTGAACCTGTTTACAAGACCTGAAGTTACTTGTGTTTTGTTTTAGCCAAAAAACGGTGAAGAGCAGTATGTCTGGAATGTTATTTACTTGCCACATTTCTGTGGCCTTTTTATTTTTTTTAAAGCACTGTACATGCAAGGAGTCATTTGCTTGAAAATGCCAGATTGCCTTTTGTCTTCTCTAGGGGAGAACTTTCTCAGCAAGAGGAAGTTTACATCCCATGCCTCAGTTCCCTTCCTTTCTCCCTACTTCCCACCCCATCCTGCTCCACCCGCCCTCCCAC
>NW_004567118.1:43566880-43576395 GCF_000260355.1 Condylura cristata | reverse complement strand
GAACTTCTGCTGGTGCCTGCTGCATTGCACTCCTGTGTCCATTGCACCCCCAGATGCACTCTTCTTCCTGAGGATTCTGCGGGGCTCTTCCAGAAGCCTAGCTGGTGCATTTTCATTTGTGTGCTTGTCCTTTTATTATTTCACATGAAAGCCGTCTCTTGGCACATGACTCCTGAGATTTAGTTGAGCTTTCTGAGGCTGTGCGAGGGAGGGGAAATACAGGTGGGGCTTTTTGTACCCATGGGTGTAGGGGTAGAGGACAAATCTGCAAGCAGTCCTGGCTTGTGTGGAGCCGACACAATGGCAAACAAATGGTGTTTGAAGAAAGGAATCAATGTGTGCCATATCTTAATTTGGAATGTTTCACAACCTTTTTTGTTCAGTTGATGGAGATGGGACTTTTTTAAGAGTAGATTCTTCATTAAGAAGACTGTAAACAAGTCCTGGATAAAGGAAGGTACAAGCTCAGGAGATAGTCTATTTGCCTCTCCCCTTCAGCCTCCAGTGCAGCCTAATCATGGTATTTGAGGTTTTAAAACAAGGTATGGAAAATAAGATTAGATAAATCTCCCTAGCTGGTGCCAGCCCTGGAGCCATTTGCACACCTGGGTGGTTACCTTTCTCTCTCTCCCCCTATTTTATTATGTCATGTGCTTGTACACATATCTACAAGAGGAGACAATACCTTTGAATCTTTACCTTACAGAGGTTCAGGCTTTTTCATTCTCTTGAAAACCCATCCATGACAACTGTTAGTTTGTTCACTGCATAACCAACCCCAGTCAGAAATGGAAAATTGCGAGTGCCATTCTTGGTTTTTCCTGGCATTCTCAGAACTTCTTGATTTGTTTGTAAGCTGGTCAGCATTTCAGCTGAAGGGTCTTCTTTGATCACTGTCCTGACAACACGGACTCACATTCTCACACCTGTCTTCCCTTATAGTCAGGATTTCAGAGTAAATGCTTCCATTGCCTTGTCCTTTTTTTTCAGCATAAAACTTTGGTGCAAGTTACTTATTACAAGTAATAGTCGTTTGATGACGGAGACAACTGTTTGGCAGAAATGGCTGCCTGAACTGCTGCCAGCAATGTAAACTGCCACTTTATTTCTGAAAGCATCGAAGCTGCAGGCCTATCGGTCATGATCTGGCATGCACATGATAATAACAGGCTTGCCAGGCTGAGAAAGCACCCACGAGGCAGCCGCGAGGGGCAGGCTCTGACATGACTCCTTGTGTTTTCTCCCCTCTTATCCACAGCCCACACATCATCTTCCTCTCACAGAGCACTTTGACAGGAGTGAGCCATCTCTGTGGCACTCGTCTCTGCCATGAAATCGCCCATGCCTGGTTTGGCCTAGCCATTGGGGCCCGCGACTGGACCGAAGAGTGGCTGAGTGAAGGGTTTGCCACTCACCTGGAGGACATGTTCTGGGCTGAAGCACAGCAGGTTGGTTTAACATGACCATAAGCACCTAATCACCCAGAGTCAAATTTGATTTCTAGTCACTCATTCACCCAACATATATGGACAGAGTGCTTATTCCTCAGAGAGCTGCATAGCCAAGGAAGGAATGTCTCTGCTCCCCAGGGGTTCACAGTCTAATGATAGAAGAGAAAATAGACAAGTGATTATCTCTTTAACCTTATCACTTAGTGGGGAGTACTCTGAAGCAGAATAAGGCCAAATAGAAAGTGGGGGGGGGCATTTTTTTAGCAGGCGTAAGAAAAGACCTCTATGATAAAGAGACCATTGATTGAAAACTTCAAGCAAAGATCATGCATGGCATACTCAAGCACTTCTATGTGGTTGTGGTTTTGATGATGTTAACTCTGTGTGTGTGTATCTTTAAAAATAAATTTAAAATTTAAATTAAAGTTCATAATGTCAGATGTCTGCTGGCAAGGCGTGAATAGAGAAAGAAACTTTTGGTATTATATCTTAGGGAATGGTGGGGACTGTGGCAAACTCTCAGCTGCTTCTGAGTTCTGATCATGTAGAAGAGAGGATTCAAAATAACCTGGACTAGTTTTTGTTTTTGTTTTTAAGAATGATTTATTTATGCATACAGAGCTAGGGTACAGGCCAGAGGTACAGGGGTGGTGAAAGGATTCACCAGAGACAGAGTGGAAAGCAGAACAGGCAGATTGACAAAGTACACTGCTGAGGGGAGCAGGGGGCAAGACAGGAGAGGTCTGCCACGCCATGTGGTTCACCTTTGGGGCCCGGAATCAAACTCGCACTGAAGCGGCTGTGGCTCGCTTGCAATCCTGTGTCCTAACCCATTTTGCCACCAGGTAGGGCCCCTTTTTCTAGTTTTCTTTTTTTTTTTAAGATTTATTTATTTGTGCATACGGAACTGGGGTACAGGCCAGAGGCTCAGGGGCGGCGTGAGGCTTCACCAGAGACAGAGTGAGGAGCAGAACAGGCAGATCGATGAAGTACACTGCTGAGGGGAGCAGCGGGCGGGTCAGGAGAGGTCTGCCACGCCATGTGGTCACCTCCTGGGCAGGCGGGTATTGAACTCATGCGGAGGCGGCTTTAGATTCTTAGTGCTGTGCTTTAACCCGCTGCACCACCAGGGAGGGCCGCTTTTTCTAGTTTTTTAAGGGAAGTTCTAAAATTGGAATTTTATGTAAAATTTCTTAATTTAAAAGGTATTATACAAACCAAGCATAACCAAAGACCAGATCTGGTAAACACGCTACCAGTTTACAACCTCTAAACAACTTGTTACCAATTCTACTGAGAGTTAGTAGCTAAACTACTTTCTACATATTTTCCAGTCCATAATATTTGGTTACATCCACACCACCACCACCACCCCCTTTCACATGGGATTATTTGACATTGTTTGAACGTTCCCGTATTGTGAATACCTGTATCTCCCTCTCCTGATACTCTGCTCGTCTAGAAACTTACACTCCCACACTATCACTTACAACTTTTTTTTCCTGACATTTTTCTTCTTTCTTCTGTCCTCACAACTAGGCTATGTCCTCTTTCAAAGTGGATCTGTGTCTTACTCATCCTCTCTCCCCTTAACACTTGGCTGTCAAACTAGCAGTGTGCACATCTGTGTGCCCTGCTACACAGAGTCCCATGGAAGTGAGCCACAAGGCAGATTCATAAGTGTCTGGATTCAGGGTTAGATCAAGCTTGGAATCTCAGCTTTATGAGTATAAGTAAATTACGTATGTTTCAAGAACCCTAGTTCCTCATTTATAAAATGAGTATAAAAATACTTAATCTTGCAAGGTGAACAGGAGAACATGTGAATGAGTTTAGCATGGCATCTGATACTATGGAGGATGTGACAGAAGCACTGATTTCCTGTGCTGTTTCTCTTTCTATTTGCCACTACCTTGCCCATAGTAGGCATTCAGCAAGAGCTAAATAGGTTTAGTAAATGTGCCTCTATTACCATCCCTTCCCTGGAGTGCTTCCATCCTGAGACAATGAAATGCATGCTATTTTTAGCAATCATGAGTACATTTTAAAAGGTTTTTATTTATTTATGCATATAAGAACCGGGCTTCAGCCAAAGATGCAGAGGGGGAGAGGATTAACCAGATACAGAGTGGAGAGCAGAATAGGCAGATTTACTGAAATAAACTGCTGAGGGGAGCAGCGGATGGGACAGGCAAGTTCTTCTTGTGCCATGTAGGTCAGCTTCCTGGCCAGGGATTGAACTCAGGCCAAAGTGGTGATAACACTGAGGCAACTCCTAGGCCACTATGTAGGCCCCATGAGTACATTTAATCTTCTGATGGATGATCCTCTCTCCTTTATTTCCAGAACGCCTCGCTTTTACCCTTCCAGTGGGTCAATCCTAAAGTACTTTGATTGGGGGTGGGGCCCTACTTCTCCCCTAAACATAGCCATTTCCACTGATTGGAAGCACAGAGTCAACCTGGCTGCACCTCCCTGACACATGCCTCTTGGGGGTCCCTTCTGTGCTAGGTCTGTAGAGATAAAAAGATAAAGAAGACATGACCGAATGAGGCCACAGTCTCATTGTGAAGATAAGAAAAGCACACAATGGAAGGAAATATGATACAAAAGAGAGGTGAATAGCAAATATTATGGGAGTTCAAAAGTGCCAGAAGCTAGGTTTGAGTAGGTCCAGAAAGGCTTCTTGAAGGTGGTGACTCTCTAAGGTGAGTCTCAAAGGGAAAGTAGGAGATGACGTTTTTCTATTCCTTCTTTCCCCTGAACAATTCATCATCCAACCCTTCAAGGTTCATACAATAATGTTTCAATATGTGAAAACACAGATGCCCCTGAGGCAAAGTAGCCAATCTAGATTCCAATACAAAACGCTTCCAGAGCACATCCGCCACCCTGACCCCTTCTCTGATAGATGAGACTGAGCTGCCGCTAGTCCCTAATATGTGCGCATTTTCCACTTTCCCAATAAGAGAGGAGCATCCTTCAAAGCAGGGAAGGGTTTGTCACTGTGGGATTCTCCTGGTCCCCAGTGAAGAGGGCATGAAGATATCTGTCCCTATTTGGCCAGGGAGGTAGCACAAGCATTAACAAGCATAGCAGAGTCTAGGAAATGGAAAATCATTGAGCAAGGAGCTAGAAGCTGGCATTCTACTCAAGGATGTATTCTGTAGGGTGAAGCAAATTGAGTTCATTGCAAGATTGAATCCTATAACTTGTCATCAACTGCACAAAATCTAAACTACTTCATGGGTGTCTTTATTAGCTGGGCTTTCCTTCATAAGATACCTTAGATGAGGAAACTTAACCGAAAATTGTTTTCTCATTGTTCTAGAGGGAAAGAAATCCAAGATCAAGGTGCAGACTTGGTTTCCTGTTGTCTTCCCTGGCTCGGTTACCTCACTTTGTGTCCCGCTCTAGTGTCTTTTCCTGCACTTAAAAGGCACCAGTTGGATTAGGGCCCCACCCTTATGATTTTATTTAACCTAATTTCTTCTTCAAGCCCCATCTTTAAACATGGTCACATTGGATGTTAAGCCTTTAATATGTGAATTTGATGAGTGAGTGAGAGAGACACAATTCAGGCCATAACAACATGCCACTCAAAGTCTATTGATTCTCTGACCTCTGCTAGTTAATTGGCACCTCCATCCATGTCAGGATTGCAGGGTAGGGACTTGGTCCATATATGCCCAGAGCCTAGCAGAGACTCGGTAAATGTCAGCTAAATAAACTATTAGGGAGCTGTAATTTCCAGAAGTGCCATAGACAATGACATTTTCCTTCCCAGTGAAATTCTGCTGGTCTTCCTTGTGAATGTTATAGCTGTAGGTCCTGGTGAGCATTCAGAATGACAGTAGCTGATTCTGAGCACAGGGCAGAATGCAATGGCATTCCCCTCCCCCAGAGTGATCCAGGCAGTTCACTCTTTCTCGTTATATGCAAACAGAATCATCTGGGTTGCATTAGCAGGCTTCACTGTAAACAGCCCTTAACAAAACTGTGGGCTGGGAAAAATAGGAGGTAGGTAGAGGGGACCTTTCCCGCCCAGTTCAGAAACAGCATGAAAGGCCTGGAAGAAATGAGTGGAAATGGTCCCCTAGGGATGCCTGCTCTTGTCTAGGCCAGGGGAGGGGAGGGATATTTTCAGGACTAGGGGTTGCCTCCCAAATAGGCAACCTAAGAACGAAGGCCTGATTCTAGAAGACCCCTTTGACATTCTGACTCTTCTATTGGGGCGGGGGGAGGTAAAAGTTGCAGTAGGGAGATTATCTGGGCCACCTTCAGACAAGTTAGCCGCTGCCCCACAGGGAAGCTGTACAGGGCAGCTCGGACTCTGCAGGACAATGACTGTGTTTCTCACACATGTGTTTGTTTATCTGTGCCCCAGCAGCTTGACCCCCATGAGGCACAGGAACAGCAGGAGCTGAGGGCCTGTCTGAGGTGGAGACGTCTCCAGGATGAGGTGCAGGACTCTGCAGACGAGCTGCAGGTGTTGAGGTAAAACACCACTTGATTCCTTTCCCTTTCTGTCCTCTCCCTCCCACTCCTTCCCTTCAAGACACATCTAGGCCATCCATTAAATCTGCTGTGTTTTCCTTTTTAAATTGCTTTAGGATAGGTTACTCATCATCCTAGGGAAATGACTGTAATGCTTTAAGTCTTTCAGGGTGTGGGTTTGGATTTGCCTTTAAAACATTTTTCTGTTGTCTCTATTTGGGGGGACAAAATGGGTACAAAGCATTTCCGGGACCAAATTCTTTGTTTGAAGTTGTAATAGTCAGTTTATGTGGTAGCTGGGGACTTGGAGAAGGGTGGGGTTTGGTAGCCTGACAGACAGTAACCCTTTCAAGCCAAAAGGATGGGAAAGCCCTTTACAAAAATATTGATTTCGAAGTGTTTAGTAGTAACAGATGTTTGTGTCAATGGGACCTTTTGTTTAGGATGGTCCCGTACTGTGCCACTCCTGTGCTATGGGAGGATTTTGCACCCAGCTTCTGCATTTTGTTGTCAGTGTGTCTTATAGCACTTGTAGGATTATTTCTTGCCATTTTCCCATGTTTGTCCTTTTCTGCTTTGCTCCATTTTCTTCCCTTCTCTAAATAGTTGTTTATCTGAAACCTTGAGCCTAGGCCCCAGGAGCACTCTGGTTGCTATGGCAACAGAGGCTTTCATCCTGCCCCCTCTTGACTAAAGCTAAGTGTTTGGAATCCACAATCAGACAGGTGGGTAGTTGCTATCCAGGAATTACCCCCTCATCCAATTTTAGATGGGAACTCTGAAGACCAGTCTACCTGCTGGGCAGAAACCTGCCTGGACTTGTCCTGATTTATTGTTTTTAAATAAACACCCCAATTCCCCAGTGACTGTCCACTGAGGCAGAGGTCTGGTGGAAATACCAAGCCCAGCCTGACTCCAGGAAGACTGGTTAGTGCTTTTGTGCAGCCCTGGAGCACGGGGTGTGGCTGCTCTTCCCACAGAGAAGTCTCAGCTCGCACGCTAGCCCATCCGCTCTGACTCATCCATTGTTTAGGAGAGGCAGAACCAGGCACCGAGCTTTCCCCACCTAGCGCCACTGTTGACCGTCTGTTCTTGCAGCCAGTGGGAAGACTGTGCTTACCACCAAATGGACAGGGTCCCATGTCCATGCTTTCATGAAACTGCCACATAGTGGGGATCCTGTTGCATATGCAGTACTGACAGGGCACAAAGGAAACACCAGCATTTATAGGAAGTTAAGAAGGCAGGAAAGGGCTTTTCTGGCTGTGCGCCAGGGACAGAAAGGAAGGCGTTGTAGCTGGAATGACAAGAAGCATCAGAAGCCATGTCATCCAGCTCTGCTCCACATGCAGACAGTAAACAAAAAGCAAGAAGAGTAAGAGTGTTGCCATAGTCCGTTTAGAGGTCCTGGGGTCAGTGACAGATGAAAGAAGCAACCTATCCGAGAAGTGTTTTGATGGTGAAATTGGAAGGTCTTTGGTTCGTTGCTTGTGGAAAAGAGGAGTGTCCAGAAAAATTAGGCTTTGACTTCAGCAGCTGGATAGATGGTGAAGTTATTTTGGCCTCTTTGGGAAAAAAAAAAAATGTGAAAGGAAATTGCTTTAGGGGAAAAAATAAAGATTCTGGTTTTGCATGTGTTTGTTTGATATGCCAAATAGGTATTCAGAATTGAGAACTCAATGAGGTGTACAGGTCAAAGGCTCACTGAGAGATTGGAAGGATCAACTTATAAGCATTTATAGCTCTGAACAAACTGAAATCACAGGGGCAGGTGAAAGCAACAGAGGAGGTTAGAGGTGAGAACCCAACAGCAGAGAAGCTGGGGAAATCAATGCAGAGAAAGCCCAGACACCAGGGGTCATGGAGGCCATGAATGAATCAAGAAGGTGTAAGTGGGATGTGGGATGCAGCTGAGGGGTGTAAAAAGGGGTCTTTGGAATGGGCCATGTGAACTGTGTTGGTGACCTTGACATGCACACATTTGTTCCTCTCTGGAGGAGAAGGAAACCAGATTGAATTGGAGTGAAGCATGAACAGGAGGCCAAGTGAGGACATGATGAGAGAAGGGCTAGGATGACAAGCAGATGAGGATCAGAGAGTTTTTTTTAAGGTGGCTGATACAGGAGTGTACCTTTGTGTGAGAGTATAACTGTGTTAATCTTGTTACTGGGAAGACTTGGTTTCTCCATTCTTCACTTCCCCGTAAGTCCTAGCAATACCTCCAGCCTGTGTGATGGTAACCCTTCTGTGGAGGTCAGAGCATCATAAATAACATGGACTGATGGAATATCACATACTAGGCAGTCCATACTCACAGTGTAGAGTGACTCTGGCTTGTGGCCATCCTGGCTTCTCCAGGTCAGGAGCTTTTCGTTTGTGTGGGAGCTGGGAGAAGGAGCACACTATTTTTAGGTCCTAGTGCTAGAAGGCTTATTATGGTATTAGCTTTTCTTTGTCTTAGTATTCAGAAATTGTGTTTGCCTAAATTTAGGCTAACCATGATATGACTGCATTTGGAAGATTTGTTACACTTTGGTATGGAAAATATTTTTATCAGATCCACTTACAATGAAGAGGAAATGTTTCTAAACCTACTCTTAGTTAATATAGTCTAGGTTTAATTTACTCCCATATCTTAGTATTCTCCCTTAAATGGGCACAGAGAAATTACTGAAAGTGCAAGGAAAAGCCAGAGTTTTCAAAAATTGTTTTGTATTAATATGCAAATAAAACCTTAAGAAAGAAGTGTCTTTAAACAATATAGTAATCAAAGATGTCCTTTTCTCTCTTCCTTTCTTCCAATATAACACATTGTCTTCAAAGTTGGACTAAGGACAATTTATTTATTATTGAAGTATAGTTGATATACAACATTATTTTAGTTACAAGTTTCTAATAAAATGATTTGATATTTGGACACATTGCAAAATGACTATTGCAATAAGTCTAATTACCATCTTTCCTTAGCACCTTTCAAATTTGCAATACCATATTATTGATTTTATCCCTACTACTTTATATCCTTCACTTATTTTGTAACTGCAAGTTTGTAATTTTTGATGCCCTTTACCCATTTTGCCCACGTTCCAACATTCCTGCACCCTTCTGGTAGCCACCAATCTGTATTCTATCTCTTATGGTTTTATTTTTATTTTGTTGTTTTTGTTTCTGTTTTAGATTACACATATTAAGTGAAATCTTAAGGTATTTTTCTCTCTCTGACTTATTTAGTTATGAGTGGTAAGATTTCACTCTTGGCTGAGCAGTAGCTGGGTGTGTGTTTTCTTTATCACTTCATCAATAGACACATAGGTTATTGTCATACCTAAGCGTAGGGAGTGCATGTATCTTTTTAAATTAGTGGTTTTGTTTTCTTTGCAAAAATTCCCATAAGTACAATTGTTGTATTATGTGGTAGTGTTTTATTTTGTTTGTTTGTTTATTTGTTTTTTAAAGATTTATTTATTTGTGCATACAGAATGGGGTACAGGCCAGAGGCTCCGGGGCGGCAAGAGGCTTCAGCAGAGACAGAGTGGGGAGCAGAACAGGCAGATCGACAAAGTACAC
>NW_004567118.1:43522981-43564655 GCF_000260355.1 Condylura cristata | reverse complement strand
TACCTTGCTAAACTGGTGGATGGTTTTGATTAGTTCCTCTGTGGAGCTTTTAGGGTTTTCCATATAAATTAACATATCGTCTGCAAATAAGGATAGTTTTACTTCTTTCCCTATTTGGATTCCTTGTATGCCTTTTTCCTATATTATTGCCTGGCTAGAACTTCCAGTGTTATGTTGAAGAGCAGTGGCGATAGTGGACACACTTGTCTTGTTCCTGATCTCAAAGGAAAGGTCGTTAGCCTATTTTTAATTAATTTTGTGTATGGTGTGAGAAAATGGTCCAGTTTTATTCTTTTGCATCCATTTACTGAAATTACTGTCTTTTCCCCATTATTTCTTCTTGCTTCCTTTGTCATAAACTAAATGACTGTATTTGTAAATACTGTTTATTTCTGGATTTCCTATTCTGTTCCGTTGATTTATATTTTTCTGCTGATACTATGCTATTTTGTTTACTATACCCTTTATAATATAGCTTGTGATTCCTCCAGCTTAATTCATTTTCAGATTGCTTTGGCTATTTGATGTCTTTTATGACTCCATACAAATTTTAGGATAGTTTCTTCTATTTCTTTGAAAAATGCCACTGAAATTTTGATCAGGATTTCTTTGAATCTATAGATTACCTTGGATATATGGACATTTTGATAATATTTGTTTTTCTAATTCTTGATTATGGAACATTATTTCATTTACTTCTGTTTTCAGTTTCTTTCATCAATATCTTACAGTTTTCAGTATTCATATTTTCCACTTCCTTATTTCTAGGGTATTATATTCTTTTTGATATAGTTATAAATGTTTTTTCTTTCTTAATTTCTCTCTGATAGTTCATTGTTGGTGTATAGAAACTCAAGAGATTTTTGTACATTGATTTTGTATCCTGCAAGTTTCCTGAATTTATTTTTTGTTCTAAGAGATTTCAGGAAGGATAGGGTATGACCAAGAACAATGTAGAAATCTTAGGCTGTGCCTCGATATAACCCTCATGTTGTCAGATGCAATGGAATCTTCTCTTGCCTGTCTTTGCAGTGATTTTCAAGTCAGCTAACTACATCTCCTCCTTCTCTTATTTGTTTATGCATACAAGAGCTAGGGTGCAGACCAGAGGTGCAGGAAGTGAGAAGACTCACCAGAAACAGAATGTGGAGTAGAACAGGTAGATCTACTAAATGCACTGCTGAAGCGGGGAGCAGCAGGCAAGACAGGAAAGGTCTGCTGCACGATGGTCTCCTTTTTGGGGATGGAGCGCATGCTTCAGTAGCTGTGGATAGCTTCATAGTCCTGCAGCTAAACCTATTGTGCCATGAGGGAGGGCCCATGTCTCCTTTAAGGATTTTCTTCTCTTGGCTTCTGTATGTCACATTTGTCTTGATTTCTTCTGCTTCACTGACTGTCCCTCTTGCTGGTTAATTAGCATCTTCACTAGGTGGTTGAAACTCTGAAAGACTGAATAAACTCTTGTGATTTGCAGCAACATTGATGGAGCTGAAGGAGTTAAGCTAGTCAAAATAAGAAAGAAGGAAAAAGACAAATCCTGGATGATGTCACTTGTAGAATATATATATATATATATATATATATATATAAAACAAAAACAAAGGGTCAGATAAAGCCTAACTAACAACAAACCCTAAAATGTGGGGGCGGGGGTGAGAACAAAGTGGGTAGGGGACACTGTGCACTGTGGTGGTAGACTATGAGTGATCTTGTGATAGGTGCAGTATGGAAAAAAAAAACCTAAAGGGGAGATCCTGTACCTCTAAAATACTGATGGAATTCAAAATACTGAAAAGGAATTCAATGTTACACAGATGATAAAGAGACAAGTAGGGGAATTTAAGGGATCGTGTTTCCTTTCATCATCTCCCTTTATCCATGGAACTCCATATAGCATTTAGTTGTATTTTAAAATATATTCCAATTAACTTGAACTATAGAAAACATTGTAGGAGTGGGGGGAAAAGTATTCTTGGAATGAACATCTTCATCTTTTTACATGTGAAATTAGGTGTCTTATTATTTCAATAGGTATCTGGAAAAGAGGAAAATTCAACACTGTATTCAATATTGATACTGGAGTACTGACAAATGTGAAAATTTTAAATTTTGTTTGGCTCTGACTGACTAATTACAATCATTTATAAGAGGACTTTTCCTGTTTTTGCCTTCCATACATCATCATTCTCACCAAATGTATTAGATCAGCTTGCTTATGAGTTGCACTTGGTTTCAACAGTTCCTTGTGTTGCCCTGGACTTCTCAGACTTCACTGGCTGGGGAACCTATAATGTGTTTCAGATTCCAGAGAATGACAATTTATTCATTATTTCAGAACACTGGGGTCTCACTACTGATTTCATGCCTTTTCTCATTTGTTGAATATGCCTTTCACATTGATAAGACTCATGGCTGTCTCCTGGTTCTCCTTTGCCCTTCCACCAGTTGTGGTCTTGATCTTACTGCTTACTTCCATTATGCCTTCCTCTGTTATACTTTCCCTGCCACTTGACCTATAACTTCCCCGTTTCCCTTCTAAAATTCATGATTCTTGCCTAGGAAGATGCTGGCAAGTGGAGTGGGGGTGCTGCTGAAAGACTCAACCTGTCTGTGTCTAGAATACAGCTGGATTCTGGCATCCCCTCTAAGTGCTCTCAGTTAGCATATCCTGTCAGATTGGTGAGATGGAAGAGCTACAATGGCAGGATCAGAAAAAGTCTCTGTTGGCTTTGATTTCTGTGATTTATTATCACTTCCTCCTTTTTCAGGATTCATTGTTAAAGTCAAGCTCATGCTGAGAGAAACATTAAATCATGTTAAGGAGGTGTTGATGGGCCCTTCTTTCTCTTAGCTGCTGCTTCCACAGTTGATAGAATTTTAGTGAAATACAGACATATTTTCCTACCCTACCCCTGGTCACAAAAGTATCCCATAATAACAGAGAAAAAATTAGGAATGTCACTCTATCCATAGCCAAATAAAATGTGTGTGCCATCAGTTTGTATTATGCTCAAGTACTGTGTATTCATTTGAAAATGGTAAGCCCTATCTTTTTCATGAAATACCTATATAAAAGCATTCACTGGTAGGCATGAAGCTTTCATCTCTGGCAGTTCCCTTAAAATTTGTATTTATAATCCTTGAAGAACTTAGTTGTTTTTCCCAACTACTTGTGGTAACATGTCCACTCACAGCCAGACATACCTGCTACATGGAAAAAGTTCCCCTTGTAGAGAAGCTTCAGTCCTGAGATTCAATTTTTTCTGCTGTTTCTCCATACTGGAGACCCTTACCCTTCTTCCTTCCATCTCCACTGGCCTCTCAGGCTGTGAATGAATTCTTTCACAGAATAAACAGTAATGGCCCTAGACCTTTCCTGCTCTCACTAACTTCCATGGTCCCCACTTCATGAGAGAAAACTGAGGTCATCAGTCACATTCTTCCTTCATTCTATAAACCCATCAACATCTACTCTGACTTCTCAGATACCTGAGTGTTAACACATAGGTCTTAATACAGTAAAAGATAAATTTCTACTTCAGAGGCAGAAACAGAAATGGGTATCTTGACACCAGTTATTGAACTCACATATATATGCGCACTTTCAAATCTTCTACCCAGGAGGAAGAAGGGAAGGGAAAATTGTACACCAAGGAGAGCTGAAGGTGCCATTACTTTGGACCCTAGATCAGTTCACAAGTCTAGGGAATCTTTTTTCTCAAGGTACCCTATTTGTTACAGATTCTGTTAAGTATATTTCAATTTTTATTAGACTCCTCTACTTTGTTTAGTACTCTTAATAACTCTTCCTTTCTGGAAATTTCTATCACCTAGCTTTCATGGCAAACACTCTTCTCATTTTCCTTGTCTCCTTCTGCCTTCCCGTTCCTATCTCCTTCACAGTTTCTCTTTGGTTCCAGCATCTTTAAAAGTGGTGTTCTCCAGGGGGCTTCACTCTTCACTGCAAACCCTCCTGGAATGGTCTCATCTAAATTCCCTTGTCTCAGATGAATTGTCCCCGAAGTAGACCCTGAGACAAAGTTCATGTGAATGAGATTTATTTCAAAGAATCCCAGGAGGAAAAAGGGGAGGGGAAGTAAAAGTAAGGAGACCATGTTGGGGGTGCAATGATATCATCAAGTCATACAGACCTGCTCTGAAGGTATACAGGTAGCCTCAGAGTTGTCCAATTAGGGAAGGGGGTCCAGAGTATATCCCCAAACCAGTCATTATTGCGCAGAGTGATGTACATTCCGAGGTATTTCTGGCTCATTTGTTCAGGATCCAGCAACCAAGGCCATACCTGACAGTCACTGAGAACACGGCAAAAGCCAGTAAATACACAAATTGTACAGGGATATGAACAGGGCATGGCACTGCTGGCCCTGTCTCCCAAGTCTCTAGGACAACCCAACTCTTTCTTAAAAGTCAAATGTGAATGTTTAATACCCACTTAACATTTCTGCTGGTTACCCTCTGGGCATCTCACACCTGGTAATGTCCTCTCCTCACCTCCATCTGCTCACCTATAGCACTGAACTTATCTAATAGCACAGATCCAGACATTCGTCCAAGATAGAAATCAGACCTCTTCTAGCTACTTCCTCTCCTTTCCTTCCTTCCTCCCCTCATATGGCTTCCAGCCATTACCATGAACTTACTTCATAAATATTTTTCAATTCAACCCTTCTCCACCCCTATGGTACTACCAATGGGGTGGTACCCCTATGGTACTACCACCATAGATTCTGTGTTCCCATGATCTCTGTTCCCTAGGGTTCTTTTATATTATTTGGAGTGCTGAAATACTGTTTATAAGATAGTCAGTAGATAAATTTGGGGCTGCATTCTCAGAGTTCTAATATCAGAGTTTATTAATGGTCGACTTAGTAAGAAAGGGCTACTGAAAGATGCGAAACTTGAAATGGGATGATAAGAAAGGAGCACATTGAGACTGACATAGAGGAAGGGAATTCGATGAGCAATGCCTGCCAGGTATAAAAATAAACTTACTGTGTAAATGGGCATTAAGTGAGAATGGTTTATTGGAGAGGATAGTTATTAGCAACCTGTGAGGCAGTGAAGTAGTGAACACAGCTTAAGCAATGGAGTTCCTTAGAGACCAGAGAAACATGTGAGGATGCAGGCCTGAGACCTGCCCTCAGTTTCTACTCTAGGAGAGTAGTCTAGGCCTTACAAAGGCAAGTGTGGAAGGCTAACTATCTGGGTTTGTATCTAGTCCAGACTTAATACCACATCTTCACTGAACTTTTAGCTCCTTGCTATGAAATGTGAATAATAGCACAGTAGTTTCTACTTTACAGTTAGTGAGTGTGAGAAGAAATGTGAGAGATATGTGAAAATCACTTAGAACATGTATTAGGTTGAATCATTGGAAAGTGCCATTTTTATGGATTTACGGTGGCTGAATATGGCCAGTCTCCCATGTTTAAACTTACAGTAAATACATTAGGTACTGACATCTAGAGTAACTGATACCTGGTAAATGTTTGACTCTGAAAAGTGACAGAAGTACAAGGGTGGGTGCAGCCCCACAGCTAGTCCTGCTCTCTTGCTTGCTTTCCTCTCTTGCCTTGATCCCCTCTCTCCCTGCATCTCTAAGCTGGACCAAATCTTTTCTTTCACTAATGCTATGCCCCCATGTCAAACACAAAGGGCATCCTGCTCTTTTCTCTTTCACCAACCAGAGAAACTTTTTTGGAAATACCTGCCTTTCCTCCTGACAAACTTACAATTGGCTGGAATGTTCAAAATGTTGACTAAGACATTATAAGAGGATGCCTGGTTATACGTTAAAAGGATGGGATTAAAAGTAAAAAAACAAAGGGGGGGGGAGAAAGAAATCGGGACATTCAACAAAGATGCTCCAACTAATAGCTTGGGGGAAAAATTAAATTGGCAAGTGGGGTCCTCATAGCCTCCCCAGACTTACTTCTTGTTTAACCACCCTAATGAGGCTCTAGATCTACTCTATAGTGCTACCCTAGCCTCTACAAAATCTGACCATGTCTCTGTGGTCTCCAATAGTTCTTACCTTAGGTTTGAACTGATGTTTTGCTACTTCTCAGGTTTCTGCAGCTGTGTCTTGGAATTCCTGCCCAACACCCTCAGGATCCCTCAGGTCCAGTACCCTCTCTATACCAGTTTCCCTGTCTAGTTTGAACCAGACACACTAGCCTGCTGGTTGTGTAGATTGTCTCTCCCTCTCATGACAGGAGGTACTATACCTGCTCCAGCATTTTCTGGAAAACCTTAAGACTCCCAGCCAGCCAGTCAGAGATGGGCTCTTCCCTTTCCTGTTTCAAAGGCCAGCTCCACCCCTTAGGCTGCCCACTCAGGTCCTATTTCTGACTGGAGGAACAGCCTCAATCCTCACTTTCCTTCCTCCTCCCCAGCAAAGATAACAGAAATGTCCTGTATAGCTGAATTCAAATAAACCTCCTTCTTTATTTATTCTGGACCATTCCCTGGTTGCTTTTTCTAAGGGAGGGAATAGAACTTTCCTCTATAGGCTCCTAATTACATATTTACTATGTAGCTTCATTTTTATAGTTACATTTAATAGGCTTTTTTTTTTTTTAAAGATTTATTTATTTATTCATACAGAACTGGGGTACAGGCCAGAGGCTCAGGGGCGGTGAGAGGCTTCACCAGAGACAGAGTGGGGAGCAGAACAGGCAGATCGATGAAGTACACTGCTGAGGGGAGCAGCGGGCGGGTCAAGAGAGGTCTGGCTCGCCATGTGGTCTCCTCCGGGGCAGGCGGCAGGCGGGAATCGAACTCATGCGGAAGTGGCTTCAGATTCTCAGTGCTGTGCTTTAACCCGCTGCGCCACCAGGGAGGGCCAATAGGCTTTTTTTTTTAATATAGAAAAACCATAAAGAAATAAAGCAGTCATAACCACTGCTTAGTTAACCATAGCTTTTCTCCTTTTTCTTTCAAAAGTAAAAACACATAATAGTACCACTTAAACAAGGTAGAGAGGTGGAAAATTCCATCCCCATCACTAAGATAGTCATTTAGCATTTTCTTTTGAATCCTTTAGAAAAAAAATTTGTAAGTACATATGCATACATCGGTATTGCTGCCCTGTATAGCATCAATTCATTATAACGCTACTTTCCTAAAAAGTAAACTTTCAACATAAACCAGCCTATAGATAGAATCTATAATAGTTCATTTTTTTAAGACTTAAGATCTGGCCCTCCCTGGTGGCGCAGCGGAATAAAACGAATAAAACGCAGCACTAAGAAGCTTAAGCCACTTCCGCATGAGTTCAATCCCCCCCTGCGGCGGCGAGGAGATCCACCTGGCCAGGCAGACCTCTCCTGACCCGCCCGCTGCTCCCCTCAGCAGTGTACTTCCTCGATCTCTGTTCTGCTCCTGGCTCTGTCTCTGGTGAATCCTCTCACCCTCCACATCCCTGGTGAATCCTCTCACCCTCCACATCCCTATATCCCAGTTCTGTATAAATAAATAAATAAATCTTTAAAAATAAATTAAAAAAAGACTTAAGATCTACCCTCTTCAACTTTCAATTATGCAAAACAGTATTGTTGACTATAGTCATTGTACTGTACATTGCATTCCATGATTTATTTATTTTGTAACTGAAGCTTGTGCTTTTTTACTTTCTTAACCCATTTTACCCACACCCTGGCAATTACCAACCTGTTGCTGTATTTATGAACTTGTTTCATTTGTTGTTTGTTTTGTTTCTTTATGCATGTAAATGAGATCCTAAGGTAGTTTTCTCTCTAATTTGTTTCACTTAGCATAAACCCCTCAAGGTTCATCCATGTTATTGTAAATAGCAAGATTTTATTCCTTTTTTGTCACTGAATTGTATTCTACAATTCCACTGTGTATTTAGTATTCTACTACATTACAACATCTTTATTCATTTATCCACTGATGTAAAAAATTTGTTTCCATATCTTGATCATTGTAAATAATGCACAATAAACATAGGGACACACATATCTTCTCAAGTTAGTGTTTTTGTTTGTTTGTTTTTAAGATTTATTTATTTTATGCATACAGAGTTGGGGTACAGACCAGAGGTGCAGGGGCGGTGAGAGGATTCACCAAAGATAGGGTAGGGAGCAGAACAGGCAAATCAACAAAGTACACTGATGAGGGGAGCAGAGGGCCATAGAGGAGAGATCTGCTGAGCCATGTGGATCACCTCCAGGACCAGGGATCAAACTTGTACTGTGGCTAGCTTGCAGTGCTGAGTCCTAACCCGTTGCACCACCAGAGAGGGCCCTCAAGTTAGTGTTTTTATTTTCTTCAGGAAAATGCTCCTAAATGGAATTACTGGACCACATGGTAGTTCTTTCTTAATTTTTTGACGAACCTCCATATTATTGATAGTTTCCATAGTGCCTGCACCAATTTTCATACCCACTAGCAGTGCCCAAAGCCGCCCTTTTCTCTACATCCTTCCCAACACCATCAAAACAAGGTTAGCCACTCTGATAGGAGTGATATGGCCCCTGACTGTGATGTTGATTGCATTTTCCTTATGATTAGTGATGTTGTGCATCTGTTGGCTATCTGTATGTCTGAGTTGAAAAAAATGCCCATTCAGATTCTCTGCTCATTTTAATTTTTTTGCCCTCTGCTCACTTTTAAATTGGATTGTTTGTATGGATTTATTTCTAGGGCCTCTATTATGTTCCCCAATCTATGTGTCTGCGTTTGTGTCAGTATCATATTGTTTATAATTTGAAATCAGGGATCTCTGCAGCTTTGTTCTTCTTTCCCAAGGTTGTTTTGGCTATTTGGGTTTTTTGTGGTTACATACAAATTTTTAGGATTATTTGTTCTATTTTTGCGCAAAAATGCCATTGGAATTTTGATTGGGGTTTCACTGACTTTGTAGATTGTTCTGACATTTTAACAATATGAATTCTACCAATCCATGAGCTCAGAACATTCTTTCCATTTTCTTTTGTCTTCAACAATTTCTTTCCATCATTCTCTTACAGTTTTCAGTGAAGGTTTTTTATTTCCTTAGCTTAATTTATTCCTAGGATATTTAACTATTTTTTTAAGATTTATTTATTTATGCATACAGACAGGGGTACAGGTTAAAGGTGCAGGGGTGGTGACAGAATTTACCAGAGTCAGAATGGGGAGCAGAATTGAAGACTGATGAAGTATACTGCTGAGTAGATACAGGAGAGGTCTGCTGCGCCATGCAGGTTACTCCCCTGGCAGGGGATCAAACTAGTGCTGAAGGCTGCAGAGAGCTTCTTACTGCTGTGTTTCAATCCGTTGTGCCACCAGCGGGGTCATGGGTACTTAATTCTATTTGATACAGCTGTAATTAGGATTTTTTTCTTTATTTCACTTTCCAGTAGATTGTTATTAATGTATAGAAATGCAACTTATATTTGTATATTGTCCTTATTTTCCCCAGCAACTTTACTGAACTCATTTATTGGTTCTAACAGCTTTTTGGTGGTGTCTTTGAGGCTTTTTTCATTTATATATTATGATGTTATCTGTACATAGTGACAGTGTTTTTGTTTGTTTGTTTGTTTTTTAATTTGTATGTCTTTACTTCTTGTCTAATTGATCTGTCTGGGGCTTCCAATACTATGTTGTATAAGTATGGTAAGAGGATGTCTTTAGTTGCCTGATGATTCTGATTTTCACTTTGTTATAGTTCCTTTTATTTCTTAATCCTGTTTTGTTTTCTCCACATTCTGCTGATAAGTGAGACCATTAAATATTTTTATTTTTCTTTCTGGCTTATTTTGCTAAGCATAACTATAGATCAGAGACATTCTGTAAAGGAGATAGAGGGAGAAGGACCAGGACAGGAGTGGGAAGAGTGGTGATGGGTGCATGGGTGAGTTGGTGGTGGGAATCTCATGGGGAAACCATACATTTTACACAAAATGAAGGATGATGCAATGAATATATGTTCTAAAAAAATTTAAAAAGAGGACATCTTTGTCTTGTAGTCCTGAATTAAAGGAAAAATTTTCAGCTTTTCACAACTCAGTAATATCTTAGCTCTGGTTTTGCCAAATATAACATTAATGGTGTTCAGGTGCTTCCCTCTATGCCCACTTTGTTAATGAGTTTTTAATCATAAATGGATGTTGAATTTTATCAAATTATTTTTCTACATTTACTGAGATGATCACTTGAATTTTATTCTTCATTTTGTAAATATGGTATGTCATGTTGATTTATGATGTTGAACCATCCTTGCATCTCTGCAATAAATCCTTCTTAATGATGATGTGTAATCTTTCTAATGTATTGTTGAATTTGTTATGGTGGTATTTCATTGGGGATTTTACTACCTATGTTCATCAGGGATATTGGTATGTAATTTTTCTTTCTTTTTAGTACCTTTGACTGGTTTTGGCGTCAAGGAAATGTTGGCCTTATAAGTTTAGAAATGTTCTCTGCTCTTCCACTTGTTGGAAGAGTTTGAGAAGAACTGGTATTAAATCTTTGGCTATTTGGTGGAATTCAAATAGCTGATCCTGGACTCTATTGGGAGATTTCTTATAACTGATTCAATCTCCTTATTCTAATAATGCAATGGGGAAGAATTGTCTTTAAACAGATGGTTAAAACTGATTAAGCCAAACAGATGGGATAACTATAGCCACACGTAGAAGAATACACACCCTCTATTTCACATCAGGTGAAAAAATTAAGTGAACATGGGTCAAAGACTTAAAAGTAATAGCTTCAACTATAAAACATAGGTACAAATAATCTTGGTTTTGGATTAGGCAAGTTCATAGATATGACACCTAAGGGCTGGAAGCCAAAGGTGGCAAATAATATATTAGATTTCATCAAAATTAAAAATGTGTGTGTTTGGAAGGACTTCATTAAGTTAACCCACAAAAACAAAAGAAAATACTTGCAAAGCATATATCTAAAGGACTTGTATCCAGAATATGAGGAACTGGTATATAGACTACACAAAACATTTCTATAACTCAACAGTAAAAAGACAAACTATGAATGAGCAAAACCTACAGAAATTCTCCAAGAAGATGCACAGATGACCAATAAGTACATAGAAAAGGTGCTTGATATTATTAACCAGTAAGGAAATGCAGATCAAAATCTCAGTGAAATTCCACTTAATACTTTGTAGTATAGCTGCACTGATTACAAATAAAAACAAGAGATAGTGAGGATCTGGAGAAAATAGAACCCTCATACACTGTTGGTAGAGAGGTAAAATGCCATTTACTTTGGAGTCTGGCAGAGCCTTAGGTTAATCTTAGGGTTACCATATAACTCAGCAATTCCACTCATTGGCATGTACTCTAAAGAATAGAATACATTCATGCAAAAGCATGTACACAGATGTTCACAGAAACATTTTTCTTAATAGCCAAAGTAAAAATCTTAATGTCTACTCAGACATGAATGGATATTTGAAGTGTGTTAAATCTACAGTGGAATGTTGATCAGTCATAAAATGGAATAAAATACTAATATATGCCATAAAAATGATCAAGGTTTGAAAATATTACACTTAGCAAAGAAGTCAGACATAAAAGACTACCTATTATATGATTTTTTAAAGATTTATTCCTATTTATTTATGCATACAAGAACTGGAGTGTAGACCGGAGGTGTGGGATATGAGAGTATCCACGAGAGACAGACTGAGTAGCAATCTGCTGAGGAGAGCAGTGGATGAGACAGAAGAGGTCTCCTTTGCCCTGTGGATTAGCTTCCTGGCTGGGGAATCAAACTCATGCCACAGTATCTGATGATAGCTTGACAGAACTTTACCTCTGTACCAGCAGAGAGGCCCCTGTGTGATTTCTTATATCTAAAATATCAAGAATAGATAGGCAAATCCTTTGAGGAAAGATTAATGGTTGTTGGGGATAGGGTATAGAAGGAAAGGAATGAAAGATGGGAAGTGATTGTATATGGCTATGGAGTTTCTTTGGGGGCATGAAAATGTCCTGGAATTAGTTGTTAGTTGCACAACCTGTAACTACAGTAAAAAACTGAACTATTTAAATGATAAATTTTATATATGAATTATGTCTCATTATTTTCAAAGAGAGACATTGATAGAAATCATTGAATGTCCTGTAATGTACCATAATAGCATTGCAGCTTAGAGGGTTTGACTAGCAATTGTATGAAGGATAGATGGAAGGAATTATGACCGGAAGCAACTGAATGAATTGGATGAGACATGGAGCCATTTCTAGCTCAAATTTCCAGGAAGACATTGCCATAGTGTCTGTGGTAAAATAAACCCATGTAGTGATGATTCATTTCCAAGAAAGTATTCCCCAAGTACAGGTCTATACACAAGAGTGTATGTGTTAATATTTTCCACCTCATGCTTTCACCTTCCTTTTTTCTCTTAGTAATATACACTGACTATTGTTGTGTTATCAGCCCATGTAGATCACTTTCTTAATTGTTGCAGAATTTTTCAGGATAGGGATGTTTCATAACTACCTAAATATTTGTCAACCACTGGACATTTTGGTAATTTCCAGGTTTTTTTTTTGCTTTCACCAACAATTATGTGGTGACTTGATATTAGACTATTATTGCCCAGAATTTTAAATATAAGATCTAAATAGTCTTAAGTTGATTATAATTCTGAGAAGAGAGCTGCTCTCCCAGATACTCACCCTGTTTTACTTCCTGGTATGTGTTGGGC
The DNA here is from genome assembly GCF_000260355.1 of Condylura cristata. Taxonomy (NCBI): domain Eukaryota; kingdom Metazoa; phylum Chordata; class Mammalia; order Eulipotyphla; family Talpidae; genus Condylura; species Condylura cristata. The sequence goes on along the minus strand of NW_004567118.1, from coordinate 43,551,946 downwards.
TTCCAGCCAAGGCAAACCCTTCACTCCCTAAATCCCCTAGTCCTGAGCCCTGCACCACTGTTCTCCTCTAAGAAGGGAAAAGTCCTCCAGCTCCCACAGACCATCTGCTCCTCTTTGAGTCATAAGATGAGACAATCCTTCCCATTACCCTGGCACACAGCACCACACACGCTGTTGGTGTTCCAAAGATGCTGCTAACCTCCTCTTGAGAAATGAAGCCATTTGTCTCATTCCAAAGGAAGTCATGGGTTTTGTTTTTTTTTTTAATGCAGTACAAAAAAAAAAAAAAGCTTTCCATTTTTTAACCTTTACTACTTTTGCTTCCTGTAATTTTCAGATTCTCTTACTACTATGTTTCCAGTGTGTGTGATAGACCTTGATGGTGTTTTTCACTATGACCACCTTAGCTCCGACTAGAGGAAGCTACCCTTTAACCTGGCTTCTGAGGATACCAGTTCACATACATTGCTTATGCATTGTTCTTTCCTCTACCTCTTCTCCAGAAACATATAATGCAGCCTTACATTGTTTGGATCCACACGCAAAGCTAAATCTACCCAATATAAGTGTAGAAGTACACTTTTGATGATTTTGTAGAAGTGGAAATCATCCTCGATGCTGACTGAGCCAGGCCAAGACTACACAGCAAACCTTTGGTAAAACTCAATGGTTGAATGGATACTATTTCACTTATAACTGCCATAACTTCAAATAGATTCTGGCTTCTGTTATCTCTTTAAAAAACACAGCATATTAGGGTCAGAAAAGTAATCTAAAATGATTTTCTTAACCTGCTTCCTGATAGATAACTGGTCTACTTCTACCTGTATATTTTCCCAGCTCCAGATCTCACTCCTTAAGCAAGCAGAGGCTTCTCTGTGGGTCCGCCTGGTCATAGAATAGCCTTCCTAGATTGGACTGGACTTGCCTTTTAGGGTCTATGTGGTCCTCTGCTCTCTGACCTCTAACATTATATAGGATTCACCTTGTTCCCACAAAAGCAGTCTATATATTTATTTCAAAAGTTGCCTCTTTCTTGGCAGTTAGACCATGGGTTTTGATAAATTTGTCATACATACTTTAAAGTTCCCCTATTTGGGCTCACCCCTTTGTTGCTCTCTTTATTGACAGTGGCCTTCTCCAAGTAAAATACTGAACTGAACTGAATACAGCACTCTGTGGTTATATCTGCAAAGGAAGTGAAATTATGTGGCTTTCCTTGGTCTTGATAGTCCAGAAAGGGAATTTAAGCATTAATCCAGCTGAATCCACTCACATATATACCATCACATGTACATCATATCCCATTTTAAAACCCAGCATCTTATATCTTCTCACAACAAACAGTCCTACCACCCCAACTCCTGTGAATTTTTTTCTTCTAGGAAATATCCACTAAAGCTTTTAATGTACCAAATACTGTTCTAAACATGCCACAGGATATCATCTTGTCTAATCCTCAAAATGGCCCTAGTACTATCTCCCTCCCATTTCGTAGTTAAAGATACTGATGCATGGAGATGTTAAGCAGTTGATCTCCTGTCTATAAATAGTAAGTGAAAGGGCCAGGATGAAAGCAGAGGTAACTTTGGCCACAGAGACCAGCTCTAAACCTCCATGCTTCACGCTGTTCCCTTGGGGGACTTTCTTTACATCTCACTTGTCCTGTTGATCCCCCTATCATTGTATCTATTGCTTTGGGAGTTTCATTGTCATCTCTTGCTGCATATTGAGTTTACAATTTAATATACTGATTTCTCTTTCATGAGTAAATACATCATTTTAAAACCCATTTGTCTTGTTATTAATTTTGGATCCTCATTCCAGCCTGTGCTTGCTGTTAATTATGGATGCTGTCAATCAAACTACTAGACTCCCAGCTTCCAGTCATATGCAAATTCTTTAGGTCATTCAGTCTTTATTCCTGCGCCACAGCCCTAAGAATTTCCTTCCTTATTATAGCAAGTACAGTAATTTAATCAATAGCCTTGAAGTTACATGTTTTGTAACTTTCTGAAAAGCCATGAAACAAGCCACTGTCCACTCACCATGTATTTACACCCTGAAGCCTTATAGAAGTCAGGGTACCTGATGCCCACATGAATTTCTGGAAGTGGTCCTCTATATCGCATGCTAACTTGTATGGGCTGTCCTTTTCTCTTCTAAGAGAAGTGCTTGTGGGTCTTACGATGAACTCTGGTTGAACATTTCTTCAGTTTCTTTGTTTTAGAATAAGCCCTGTTTGTTGTGGGAATAACCAGTTAGGAGAAAGGGGCCCACTCCATTTGTACCAACCATCACTTCCATATATGAAACATCATTTTCCACAGGGCAATGCTTGCCATACCATGTATAGTTTGAAATCATTCTTATTGGCATGAAAGTTGAAGCCAAGAGGGAATCAAGTTAGTTCTATTCATTCTTTCATTTCTTAACACATGCTCATCCTTAGACTCTAAACATCACTTTAAAGCTTTCTTTCTTGTCCTGTGCATTCTCCATCAGTGTTATCTCATGCTGATATTATTCCTTCCTGACAATAATTTTACCACTTCCTGGTTCTCTTATTTATTGTTGGTTTTGTCTTACACCAGCATTGTCCCTTCCATCTTTCATCATGTCCTCTGGAAATGCCACCTGTTTTGGAAGCCTCCTATTCAGTCACACTTATGTCTTTGTTCTCCAGTTTCTTGTTCATCTCCTTTGTAAACACATCCAAATTATTGCTGTCATGATGCAGGGGGTGATATACTGATCAGACCATTTCACTCATGTGTTTTTGTTTTTATTCCTTGTTTGGAGGATGTTTTTTAGAGGAATTTCTGATTTGATTTATGACCATTCAAAACCTGAGGATTGTTTTGGATTTGTACTGCTGTTCACTACTCCCTGTTTTTCTAAGTTACAGCTTTTGTTTTTTTTACCCTGACAAGATGGTAGAATTTTTTCATGTTTTCCGCAGTTGTGCTGTCCATAGAGTCTTTCTTGTCACCTTTTCAGCAGCTGACCTCCATTTCTTAAGTGCCAATTACTGCTTCCTTTCACCATCAGGGGACAGAATATTCTCTTTTCACCTTTTCTGACTCCTCAGAGGGATCCCTCTTTCTGTCTTGAATCATTTACCTGTTGCCTTTTTTAACACCAGAGTAATATCCTGCTGTGTCTGCAACAGGATAATAGTCCCTTATGGGGGAAAAACCTTCATGCTTGAGAGCTGTTAAACCCATTGTGCAAAACACACAGATAATCAAATTTACCAAACACCAGAAGCTTTGATATAATGCATCTTCACTAGCAAAATGTGTGCAACACCTTCTGTCCATTTCTCCTTGGTAGTGTAACAGGTGGTCCCTAGGAAAAAGGGAAGGTCCAGGTTCCCTGCCCCACCCAGAAGGAGGGTGGAGCTGGGCAGAGAGAAAGGAGAGAGAAGAAGGAAATGAAGCAGGATGGAGAAGGAGGAGACCTGAGGAAGCCAATGGAGCAGCAAGCATGTGATGAAGAAACTGGGCTTGTTTCCTGACCCTGGGCTGGTGAAGGCACATGGGGAGAGACCTGTAGGGAGGTGACTATGGCAGTGTTTATATTGATTTTGATGTTGCTCTTTTCCTCCCAGATTTGTCTGGCCATTTCTGACCCTTTTCCATGGGTCCTGGCCAGAAGGTGCTTTAGTCTTGTGGCGGCTTTCAGGGCTCACTTTGGACCAACCCCTTTTGGGTTGACTTTTGCCCACGAGGGGATGGGTCACTTCAGGTGTTTGATTTAGAAGTTATATTCTTTGTGTTCCAATTGTATATTTACTGTATTCAAGTCCCTTTTCATTAAAGTTTTATATGTTTTGTCTTGACACGGTGGATGGCAGAACCCACTTAGAGCAGGCAGGTTTTGGGGCTTCCGGGGTGTCCCTCTCCCCCTGTCCTGGACCAGATTTGCTGCCCTGTAACAGTAACACTCTCCAAAGGCAAGTATTCATTATGCACAATTTAGAGATGAAGTGATTGCAAGAAAAATGGAAGGTATAAAATTTATATACTTTCAGTCATTCTACCTTTCATCTTTACTCAGAATTTAGTAATCTCCTCATAAAATGGTATGAACCATGGGGTGTGTATGTTGGGAATATTCACAGACCTCCTAGCTTAAAATTTTAAGCAACACCTGAAATTCCTTTTTAAAAATCATTTTCTGATGATGATGCTGCAAGGAGTAAGCTCCAAAACCAACTCTTACAGAGTTTACATTCAAAATCAAAATGTGTAAGAAAAACATGTAAGACTGCATTTATGTACCAGTCTTTAAGAAAAAAAAAATACTTTAGAATAAGAAGTAACTTACAAGAAGTTACCAAAATAGTAAAAAGAGTTCCTGTCTATCCTTCTGCCACAATGACAACATACATATGCACATGTGTGACTACCTGGTGAAGCCTTTTTATTATCTGCCAGCTTATCTGCCAGGAAAGCTTAGCAGGTACTCCATGAACTCCAGTCAGGGCTCATTATGATGATCATAGAACATTTATGTTGTGCTTACAAAATGCCAGGAGAAACCCCAGGGAAGCACTTTTAGTTGATACCACATCCTATTGAGGTTTCTTTACTCTCATTGTCCCCTTTTTACAGATGAAAGAGCTGGGGGATTCATGTGGTTGCACGGAGAACTTGCTTAAGACCACCCAAGCACTAAAGTGGCAAAGTCAAATTCACACTTAAACTCTTATTCAGTGTGCTATGCTCTTTCCCTTGTGGTTCTCACCGGTGTTTGCAGCACTGGGAGGCTAGATTCTATGCAAGGGTAATATTTAACTTCTGCCATTATTGTTGGGCAGTGAGGCTCTGCACCTGGTCTATCAAAACCCTGTCGGGCAACTACAACTGGTGAACAGACAGGATGTTGAAATGCTGGTTAATCCCTTTTGGTCTGATGTCTGGGATGCTTTGTCCCTGGCTCAAGCTCTACTGGAGAGAGTTTACAGATGAAGATAACTCGTGACTTTCACTTGTGCTGCCAAGGTGTGTGGGACAAGAACACTGGCGGATAGCCTGTCTGGGCTGTAACTGAGAAGGAGGCTTCAGACCTTAGCTGACATGCCTGAGCACCTTTCAGAGACATAGCCATAAATCCTACCCTTGGGAGAACCCTGTAGAATTCATCACTTCTTTAAGAGGTTTGATTCCAAATCGAATCACTATGTATCAAGTATCACTGCCATCTTATAGCTCCTTAAATGTCCACATTGCTTCTGTGAATGCAGTGGAAAGAAAGGAGGTGGGAAGGAAAAGGTCATGCTAATCTCAGTTGATACGTTAGGTGCCAGGTACAACACAAACCAGAGGCATTTAAGCCCAGTTGACCTTGGTAACTTGATCTCTTACATTCCAGCCAAGGAAATAAACACTGGTGAATAATGTCTCAGAGATGCTTAATGCTTTTACATTTACAGTATGCTTTTCCACTTTTTTAACCTCATCACACTCTGAAGCAAGGAGACGTAGCTTCAGAAAGAGTAAGCAATTTGTCTGAAGTCCCCTGCTCAATATTTAGTACAACTAAGATGGATCTTGGGGAGACCCCAGAGTGCTGTAAAAACTTTGGTGTTCTATGAGTCTGGTTCTAGCCTCAGTGCTGCCACTTATTAACTTTGTGGTCTTCTTCAAGTTTCACTGTTCTCTATTTTTAAATGGGTATAACCATAGTATCTGCCCCATGAATTTCTTGGAAGAGTAGAAAGACATGATGCATAAGAAGAGTTTGGCAGAGTTCCTGGCATAGGAAAATTACAGGGACAGCTAACTTTTAGTATTTGTTCAACTCTCCATCCAACTTTGGCTACAAATAATAGAGCAAATTAACTAAACAAGTGAAGTTATTTTCTCATAGTTGGAAGGCAGGTAGTCTTGGACAGGCCAGCAGATGAAGGCTACCAGAAAAGATGACTTATCTTCCTTCATTGTGATTTGTTCTCCATCAAATATTGGCTTGTTTCCTCAGGGCTACAAAGTGGTGGCTGCATCTTCCTCCATCATGTTTGAGAGAAAGGGGGTATAGTATCTGTTGCATTTTACTCTTTTGTAAGGAAAGCAAAAACCTTCCCAGAAGCCCACTCCAACCATAGCAGATGCTTCAGTATTGACCTAGACTGTCTTCTAACTATTCACCACTATAAGGACACTTAGAAAGTGAACATCTATCTTTTTAAATTATATTATTAGATGTAATAATAACTAAAATGATTATATTAAATTATAGAAGTTACAAGGAAGAAAGTGTGTGAGAATGGGAATAGATTGAGCCTACTGCATTTGCCACAATTGTTCCTACCTCTCACAATGTCGTTAAATTTTTTTTCATTGGTCATCAAGTGTTGATGGCTTAGTTGATCCTAGTCAGAAGCACTTTCCCAGACTGGTTCCCTTTAATTATAACAACATGTGCATTATTTCACATGTACCTATTTTTCTTAACTTTTAAGTTGTCATATATATACATGAAAGTGCATGATATTTTTAGATGCTTAGTTGATTTTATACTACTTATCCTAATAAAGCACTACTCACTTCAATACAGAGACCATTCCTAGCATCCCAGAAATCTTCCTTTTTTCTTCTATTTCTACTCCCTCTCAGAGGTGACTATTAGTTGGATCTCTGAGCTATGGGCCAGTTTTATCTATTCTTTGACTTCACATAAATGGAATTGTATATTTTTGTCCTTTTGAGTTGATTTCTTTCACTCACTTACCTGTCATGGTAGTTCATTTGCTTCCTAAATTCTCTCTGTGCTTTGTCTCTGCCCAAATCTATAATAAGAACCATTATGAGGACCAGATTATCAGGGAAGTCAGCTTTTCTCCCTCACAAAGTATCATTTCTTCATTAAAAAAAAAAAAAAAAAAGAACCTCCTGGTGATGGTTTGCAAAACTTGTCTATGTACTGCTCCCTCCAGCACCACATCTACTTTAAAAGGAATCTCTTGGAAACTTGTATATTTGCCTTCAATGCTGTCAGCATAAAAGAATTTTCTTGAGTATGTCTTCATTTGGAGAGGGTGGAAGAACAAAGTAGGAGGGAGATACTTTCTGGAAGGACAATTTTAGGCAAGGGAAAGGAACTCTAACTAAAGGTATCTATCTTTAGGAACTGAGCCAGTAAATTTGCCTCCAGAGCAGATATTGTTGGGCTGCTGTGTCCTTCCCTTCTGGCTTCTCAGTTTAGAGTTCAAGCGTGTAAGAAGCTCACAACAACTCTGTCTCCTGGGGCTGGGAAAACTGATTTGAATTCAGACTGACTCTGAGAAGTCTTTCGCCTTCCCTTGCCCCGCCAGGGTGTGGGTGGTGGACATTCCCTAATAAAGCCAGTGCGGTTTTTGCAGGAATAAAACTGAGATGTTTCAGTGGAGTCTTAAATGAAGATGAAAGGGAGTAATTATTCTTACAAGTATAGTCATGTGGTTAAGTCAGGGATCAAGGAGAAAAATTGAAATTATGCAGTTCTCTTGGCCAGCTGTCATCTTTCCTCTAGGTATTTGCTGATTTCGTGGTTGCTGGGATAATGTACAAAAAATATTCTGCAGCGATTTTATCAGGGATTCTTTGCTTGATGGCTAGAACACTGCAAAGGGGTTGATTTGGCAAACTGGGTCATTACGCATGCCCCTTCAAGTCTAGCGCCCTACACTTACATCTGTGTAGATAATGGAGGTAAGAACCACCTGAATTCACTTCTCTGACATCAGATGACCAACCTTGAATTTAGCCATGTTTATTGCTACAATTTTAAAATATTTTATTTAGTTTATTGTTTTCTGTGGCCCTGCCCCTTGCTAGGGATTTTGGATTATTTCAATTATTCTTCATAGGATCTAGTGAAGATAGGCAGGATTGTTTCCACTTTACAGGAGTAGAGAATTAACTTACCTGCTAGTATGTAACAGGTAGTAAGGAGCTCCATCACTGTATCTTTCAGATTCCAAAGGTCAGTCACCTCATGCTGCACCACACTGCCTTTTGTAAATAGCTGCCTGCCTTTCTCTTCCCCACACTCCTGTTAACATTTTTTTTTTTACTTTTGTTGGGTTATTTGTTTCAAGATATTTTTAATGTATTAATTAAGAGTACAAGCTCTGTAACAAACATGCATTTATCAAACAATTTCTCTCCAACTGTGACTTTCCTTTTACATATCCTGTTAACATTTTATTATAAAAAATTTAAAACATACAGGAAAGTTGAACGAATTGTACAGCAAACATTCATATATGCCCAGTACCTAGTTGATGCAATTAACATATACTTGTTTTACCATCTGTATCATCTTTCCATTATACATACATGAATCCATCTTTTGTTTTGTTTTGTTTTTTACTTTTTTGTATGCATTTGAAAAAATGAAAGATCTCAATATACTTACTTCCAAAAATGTCAGCATGTATATGATCAACCAGATGTCAGTGTTTTCTTGGGGTTCCTTTTTGCTATTGTGGTAAAATTTGCATATAATCCAATGCATAAATCTTAAGTGTACCATTCTATGATTTTCACACATTTACAATCTTATGTAACCCAACCTCCTATCAGGATATAAAATGTTACTCTCATTCCACAAAGTTCTGTTACACTATTTCCCAAGTTAGTCTTCATCTCCCCACCTCAGGCAACTCAGTTCTGGCATATTTCTACCATAGAAATTTCATCCATTCTAGAACTTTATATAATTGAATCATCCTCTTGTGTAAGGCTTCCTTCATCAAGTACAATATTTTTGAGACTCTGCTAGATTGCTATAGATATTAGCAGTTCCTTTTTATTCCTTAGTGGTGCTTCATCATTATGAACGGAATGCCCCCTGGCCCATCCATAGTTTGAAGCTCGAACCCTCATGATGACGTTATTTGGCAACAGGGATTTTAGGGGGAAATTAGGCTTGATGAGGCTGGCAGCATGGAACCCTAGTCTGATGGAATTAGTGCCCTAATAAAAAGAAATACAAGCGACATTGTTCAGTGTCTCCTATGTGTGAAGACACAGAGAGAAGGTGACCATCTACAACCCATGCTGGCACCTTCAGGCCGGATTTTCCAGTCTCCATTGGTCTTTCTGATGTGTCCACCCTCCTATTGGTCTTGACCTCCCTATCTCCCCAACATGTGCTCTTCTATGTTTGTCCAATAAATGGCTAATTTTAGATTAGCTGAAAACTACTATGTAGCCAATATAATCCATATTTTGATCTTAGCTAGTTATTGAAGTTGCACTGTATATAACTGCACTGTATATAACATAATGATGTTTAATGAAAGGAATTTTTTTTAATGGAAGGACTTTTTTTTTTAATTTATTATAAAGCATAACAGAAAACACCCTGATAGAGAATAAAGAGTTACTGATTTCAGTCATAATGTTACCAGGAATCAAAATAACTATGGCATCTCAGATGCATTAATTCTAGTGTGCTGTTTCCTTTCTTTCTGAAAAGAGTAGGTTAAAATATGTGATTACTAATGTCCCTAACAGTTCTAAAGGCATATGCTTCTATGATATTTGGTTGGGTTTTTGTTTTTGTTTTTGGTGTGTGATTCTAAAATAGCTTCAGAATACAAATATTTTTAAGGGGTGCTTAATTACTAAATAGAAATCAACAGAAGAGGATAAACATTAGGGCTTTCAGAATTTTTTTAAAAAAATATGTTTTTTACTCTTCCAAGTAAAGCTACATTTTCCTTTGCATTTCATAGTCCATCATTCCCACCAAAATGAAAGCGTATAGGTTCTTAAATAATTCATAGTAGAGCTTAAATTCCTTGAGGGTCTGGCAAGCTTTAAGCTTGGAAAAGATGATATAAAATATTGCCAATGGCCAACCTCAACTTGCTAACCCAAATATAAATCTCTCCTTGTTCAGTATATGAATTTATAATGTAAACTGTTTTTAATTATACCTTGACTCTTGAATAGAATTAAGGCACTATTGAGCTACTCCGAAAATAAGAAAGAACAGTGTGTTTAATCAACTCAGAGAGTGTTATTCTTAAAGAAAATCTTACTACATCATTTTAGACCCAAAAAAGAGAAAACTGGGCATGTGAGTGACTCAGGATCATCTGTCATCAAACATGGGCTCAATCCAGAGAAAGTCTTCATGCAAGTTCATTATTTAAAGGTAAGCACATCTACATGGCAGAAGCCAGGAATTATGGGGGGGGCACTTTTTAAGTTATACAGCAGCAATGGTTAGTAAACAACAATGATTAGTAACATGACTGAAGCAAAACAAACAAAAAAATCACTTTGAAATGACATTTGACTGGGTATATGATTGTCTATAGTTAAAGCCTTCACCCCCCCACCCCAAATAATGCACATTTGGAAGGCATGAATCAAAAGTAGCAAAGCTATATTCCCTACCTTATATCCACCTTCTCCCTGCTTCATGTCACTTTTGAACAGCAGAACCTAAAAATGCTTTAGGGTAAAAAATAGAAAGTAGGAGTAATAAGGAATTACTTTAAGTTGTAAAGGCCTTTCCTGCCAGCTAAGGGAGAGAGGCCTGAGACTGTCTCCTCTTTTGGTACATGATGGATAACCAGGTTTCATGGAAACCGAGAACTAAGGGAACCAAGGGAAACCAAGCAATGAGTTGAAAACAAAATGGTCAGTTCTGAATTTCTAGACCCAGTCTTGCTTGTAAGAATATAAAGGTCAGCCTGAGACAGCTCATACAAAACTTTCTTGATGTGCATAATGTGTTGGTGGGTAAGTTAGAATTGACTGTGTGAACATTTTTCAGATGAACCAATGATAGGCATCTTTTCTTCTGCTTTTTCTAGGGCTATTTCCTTCTCCGGTTCCTTGCCAGAAGAATTGGAGAGGACACCTATTTTTCATTTTTAAGAAAATTTGTGCATGCTTTTCATGGGCAGTTGATTCTTTCTCAGGTAATTTATGGATCCTCTTGAGTCCATGATATGTAACTGGAAAGGGTGTGCCTTTGGGAACTAAGTCATGTGGATATTTAAAAGTAGGGGAAAGATTTACAGCTTAGTGCAATAGGAAAAATAGGAAGTTAATGAAGTGAGCACAGGGGATGTGTTGTTTCAGGCTAGGTGATCTTCCTGTGCTTTGGGGGCAGACTGTAACCCAAAACTGTCCTGCACAGTCATGTAGACAGTTGCACCTTAACGGACCTTAAAAACAAAACAGAGAAATACTGCTCTTCCCTCTCCTCAGAATGATCTTTGTAAGGTTTATTCCTTCTGATTATTTCATCTTAACTTGAATTCCATAATCTCCGAATCATCCCTGCCAAACAAATGTGTATCCACCCTGTTACTCTCTACCCCTGACCTTTTCATTGCCTTCATTATTATTGTGTTATTTTCTTTTATGGGCAAGTTGGTTTCTTTGATGTTTCTTCCATTCTATATATATGTTCAACAAGGCTAGGCTCTGTTTTTATTTCACCAATACTTTATACATGACTGGCACATAGGTATGCTCTATATAAAGGTGAGAAACTTATAATAACAAGAAATATACAGACACCCTGGTCACAAACTATCAGAGAAAGACTGTCAGCTTGTAATGGGAGTGAGCTGCACATAGTAATAAACTAAACAAAAAGGGACACTGTCAAAACAGTGCTATTAACTGGTTGGTAAGTGATGACTGAGAGGTATATTTGATATTCCACAATTATATTCATATGCAGCTTTGAAGTAACATTATTCACAATGTTAGATGTAAAGGATATGCCTGTATAGTATGAAAACATGCAAGGAAATCATGAGTTTGCAAGCCTAGATTGAATGAGATCTATCCATGTGCTATAGAAGGTCAAAGCGCAGTGATAAGGTTGAGGACTGGTCACAGTCTAAGGGTTCTCACCTGCATGTGTGCACAGACACAGAATGCCAGTTATCTATCAGTAATGATGTGGATGTGGAGGGGTTCCATTTGCTTGGAGGATTGTTTTCCAGCCATATACTTCTTTCTTTTTTTTTTTTAAAAGATTTATTTATTTACTCATACAGAACTGGGTACAAGCCAGAGATGTGGTGGGTGAGAGGATTCACCAGAGACAGACTGGGGAGCAGAACAGGCAGATCAATGAAGTATACTGCCGAGGGGAGCAGCGGGCAGGCCAGGAGAGGTCTGCCGCCCCATGTGGATCACCTCTGGGGCAGGCGGGGATCGAACTCATGGGGAAATGGCTTAAGCTTCTTAGTGCAGCACTTTAACCTGGAGGGCCTGCCATATACTTTTAACATATGTGTATTAGCAGTTCAAATGGTTGTCTTTGACAGAACCGAAAGCTGGGTTTTGTTTTCTCACCCAAACAGCCAATTTCCCTTCTGCCTATCAAGCTCCATCCACTTATATTTGGAGTCAGGATTGACATATGAGAATTTGTTACTTCAATTTTATCTTTAGCTTTCTGTTTCTATTTATTTATCTATTTGATTTTGTATGGCTTTTCTTCATTTTGATTTAGATAGGCATGTTCCTTTCAACATTCCTCATAGGGGAAATCTCATAGGAGTTTGCAAACTCCTTCAGTTTTAATTTGTCTGGGAAGATTTCTATTTTTCCCTTCTATCTGAAGGAAAGTTTTGCAAGATATAGTATTTTTGACTGGCAATTTTTGAATATCAGTGCATTCTCTCCTTACTTATACAGTAATCATAAGTTGATAACTCTGATGTAAGCCTGCTAGGAATACCTTTGTAAGTTACCTGCTTTTTCACCCTAGCCACCTTCTGTATTTTTCTTTGTCTAGTATTGTTGATATTGATAGTTCCACTACTATATGTCTTAATGTAGGTGTGGTGCCAGTTAGGTAACCCACTGTTCTTTAGTATCTTGGACTGGCATAGGAAGTTTTTCTCTATTATCTCCTTGAATAGGCTCTCTATTCCCCACCCCTTTTCTCCCTTCTCAGATACTCCTTATTGTTATATTGGCTGTCTTAACCAGACAGTTCTTGAGTGGCCTCTTCATTTATTTTTTAACACCTCATTTCTCTCTTTCACTTGAGTCCTTAGTGTATTACTACCGTTGAGGATACTATTCAGTCCTCTATTTGATCTATTCTACTTCTTAGCTTTTTCTAGAGTTCTTGATCTAATTTATTGATCAAATGGAGTACATATACTCTATTTTCTTATTCAAAGCTTCAACTTCTGTCTTCTGTCAATTGACTTTATTTTTTAGTTCATGATGGCATTTTTGAATTTTGTTGTATCTCTCATTCGCTTTTCTGAGTTCTCTTGTGCTACTTTCACTTGCCTTCTGAATTTTATTCTATTTCTTTGAGTTTATTATAGCAATTCTTATATAAAGCTAATTTATACTAGTGAGATATAATCTTCCATCTTTTTGCATTTCGAGTCTAAAGAGTTGTTCTCTCCTTGTAATGTCTTACTCTCTTGAGGTCTCATATTTCCATGTATTATATATTTTATTTGTCCATTTTACATGAAAGCTCCCTATTTTATTTTTGTTTTTACTATGTTTAGCAGTAACATAGTAGGTTAAACTGTTTTACTGTTCACAAAGGTAATACTGTGGTTTTATTAGTTTCATACTTATTTTGATCTTTGATGACTTCTGCGTATATTCATAGCGCTTTTGTGATTGCTGAGTCAGCAGAATGCTGAGGGTCTTGGAAGGATCCAGATGTTGGTATGAATGAGTTAAGGTGGTGCTAGCTCATTTTTGTGCTTTCCCTGGTATCCCTTCTCTCTGGGGTTTGAAATGAGAGACTCAGCAGTCGCTATGCTCTCAGTGCACAATCACCTTTCCCAGGAAGTGGGAAAGGGAAATGCAGATCAGAATGCCCCCTCTGTTATGATCTAAACTGGGGACCCAATCTGTGTGGAATATACCAGCTCCTCCACGGGTTTTGCTCTCTTTTATGGAAGTATACTTCCACAAATTCTGCTCTCTCCTCCAGTGTCCCTGGCTTACTACTGATAGACCTGCCACCCGTGTCCTCTATTTCAGACTACAACTTCCAGGTTCCACACTCCACCCACCTTTTGTTTGGTATAGCATGCATTTCCTCAGTGTTAACCCTGTTGAAGTTTGAGGGGTCTTACTGTAGTGGGCTTGCTTCCAAGACCTACCTACTTCTCACTGAGGTGTCCAGCTGCCTTCAATTTGTGGAGGTGCTACCATCCTGGGGCCCACTGAGATTTGTCAGGGCCTATCGCAGTGGGTTTGCTTCCAGGACCTACCCCAGGTCTGACTGAGTTCTGTAGATGCCTATCACTGGTAGGTCTGCTTCAGGATCCATCCTGGAGCTTGCTGGCGTCTGCTGGGGCCTACCATATAAGGGCTGCTTGCCAGTTCCTCTCTGATGCTTGTTGGGCTCTATGAGCCATGGGGCTCATCTTGCCTGCCTGGAATACCTGCTTGATCAATTCCATTGTTCTCTGGGCTCCTCTCTTTCTGGACATTTTTCTTAGTGTGTGCTGTAACTGTCTGTTTTTCCTTCAGGAGTTATTGCTTGTTTTGTTCCAGTCTCACTCTGAGTATATTAGACAGTGAGCCCAGGGTCTACACTTTGCTGATATCTTGCAGCTCTCTTCCTCCTTATGGCTTTGATTTACATTTCCCTAATGAAAAATAATGATAAAAAATTTTTTATGTGCCTTTGGGCAATCTGTACCTGTACTTTTAGTAAGTGTCTGCACATTTTTTGGTTGGATTATTTGCTCTCATTTTGTTGAACTGTGTAAGATCTTTTCAAATTCTGGGTATTAGCTTCCTGTTGCAAGTACAATTTGAAAATATTTTCTCTCATTCAAAGGAAGTATTTTCATTTTAATCACTTCTATGTGCAGAGCTTTTTAATGTGATGTAATACTATTCTCTTTATTTTTTTGTTTTGTTTCCCTTGCTATTGGGAGAGTCCCCAAAGACATATCTAAGACCAACGTGAGGGAATATATCACCTGTTTTACTGTATGTATTTTATGCTTTAAGGACTGAGCATATTTTCATGTGCTTTTTTTGGCCATTTGTATATCTTTTTGCACAAAAGAAAATCTATTTAGATCCTTTGCCACTTTTCATATTTGATTCTTTTATTTTCTTGTGTTGTAAAGAGCACTTTCATATATTCTGGATTAAATTTCCTTATCAGATATATGATTTCCATATTCCATATATGATTTCCCTCATTTTGTGAGTTGTCTTTTCACTTCCTAGATTATGTTCTTAATAGCAAAGAGACTTTAAAGTTTTGACAAGTTCAATTTATCTTTTTTCTCTTTGGTTGTTTGGACTTAAGGTATCAAAGCTGGGAAACCATAAAATTTTAGTCCTATGTTTACTTATAAGAATTTGGGGTTTTTCTTTGGGGGGTGGGTGTAGGGAGTGTGGTCAGGAGTCCTGGAGTTATTGCTATACTAGATTGATGTGTAGAATGGATGGAGAAAGCTTCTATTCATCTCCTTGCTCCAAAAATCCATGTAATATATAGATTAAGGGACATATCAGGTATTAGACTGATAAAAACATATACTACACTTGGTCTTAGCTAAAAGACTGAGAAGCAGTTGGTTTTAGGTCTTATATTTCTGATCCACTTTGAGTTACTTTTTGAGATACGGTGTGAGGAAGATATTCAAACTTCATTCTTTTGCATGTAGATATCCACTTATCCCATGACCATTTAATGAAATGCTGCTCTTTCCCTCTATTAAATTAATTATCTTGGGACACTTGTCAAAAATGAATTGACCAAAAATGTAAGAGTTTATGTCTGGACTCTCAATTATATTCCATTGATCTCTATTTCTGCCCTTACATTAGTAACAGTAGGTTTGGATATTATTGCCTTTTCATCTGATATATTCACTTTTAAAAACCAAGACAGAAAATACAAAAAGGGAATGTAAAGTAGCATTTAATATCCTGCTACCCCAAAATACCTATAATTACTATTAGGTGAACACCATACCAGCAATTTCACTTTTTATTTCTTTCCCTCTCTTTCTATATGTTCTATGTGATAGGTATACATATATCTGTGTGTATATCTGTATATTATATATGTTGTGCATTTAATGTGTATTTATAC
This sequence comes from Condylura cristata, assembly GCF_000260355.1. Taxonomy (NCBI): domain Eukaryota; kingdom Metazoa; phylum Chordata; class Mammalia; order Eulipotyphla; family Talpidae; genus Condylura; species Condylura cristata. The sequence goes on along the minus strand of NW_004567118.1, from coordinate 43,535,866 downwards.
ACCTCTATAAATAAAAAGACATAGTTGGATATGTTTGTTTAAAAAAAGAATTATATGTGCTTTTTAACAAAATGTTCTAAATTTTGTTTTACTTGAATTTAATGAAAGACACTAACATGGCTTCCTTGAACTGCAGAAAATATAAGCGTTATTATTTCCTAAAAGATTCTCAGTGATAAAGAAACATGACTAAAGAAAATCTTTGTATTTGAAATTGCTATTTTTTTCACTTTAGCTATTTTATTTTTAGAGAACACCATTTTATTCACTATTGTAAAAATGAGGAAATCAGCTGTTATATACATCTACTACCATCTGCCCCAATTTTAAGTTTTTCTTACTGTTGTTTTTACATTGGCAAAGCTTATACCATTTATGTGCTATAACCATGATTTTCACAGTTGTATGGGGTTATCTCTGTATTTAAAGAATTTCAGTATTCACTACCATTTTACCATGCTTCTATATTTATGAATACTTTTTGATTTAAATGTTTGTTGACTGAATTTCATTATCAAATTGATGCTCATATTGCAGACTCACTACTTATGGGGCTTCTGAGTAATTATATGCTTAAGAATGTATTTCTGTTGCTATATATTTGAATTAAAAACTGCTGGGCATAATATTCTTGGATCACATTTTCATTTCCTTAAAACTTTGTAGACATTGCTCATTTGCCTTCTGGCATTAAATCTTGTTGTAGAAATTCTTGAAATCAGTTTATTTTCTTCTTCATATTACTGAAATGTCAGAAAAATTCCTTATCTTTGTAGTTTAGTATTTTACTTAGAAAATAGTTTGGTGTCCAGGATCTGCATCAGAGTTTTTTTCTGGGAAACAGTGGCTTTTCAGTCTTCATTTCTATTCTTCCTTATTTCAATAACATTTTCTTAATTCTATATTAGAAAGCATTTTATTTTTTTTTCCTCTGAGGACTCTATATTTTAGTGTTACCATTTATTCTTATGTCATATCACCTTTATCATCAAACCTTGGTATGTTTATGGTATGTTTTTATCTCAGTAACATTATTGTTAACAATCATAATTAATGTTGTTATAATTAACATTATTTTCTTTAATTTCTGTAATTTTTCACTATTTTATTAATACACCTGTATGGATGTAATTTTAGTCCTTAATTCACTTCCTTCACCTTGAAAGCTCTCTTCATGTCATTTGTTGGGCGGGGATCGAACTCATGCGGAAGTGGCTTTAGCTTCTCAGTGCAGTGCTTTAACCCGCTGCGCCACCAGGGAGGGCCCTGTGGGGTTTTTTTTAACTTTATTTTATATTGCAAAGAGAATTTTCTTGTGTTCCTTGGGTTGTGTTTTCTTCAACATTTTGTACTTATATTTTTCTATTTCTCTTTATTATGTTTTATTGTATTCATTTGCATAATTGCTATACTTTCTTGCTCATTTTCACCATGGGCAGCACTATCCTGACCTTTTATTTCTTCTCATAGAACATTATTCTTGATTCTTAACTGTTCTAGCCATATTTTTCTTCCCTCTGAGTTACAGTTTGAAACTTGGATGCTCTGCATGTGGGGAGCAGAAGGGAAGAACTTCATTGGAGCTATTTACATCTTTATTGCAAAAATTTGGCTCTGCTAACTCTGAAATTTTGCTAATGTCCCCAACCAAGATTCTGTTCACTTTATTTGCATATAGCTTTTCCCCATCACAGGTATTCTTTCAATTAGTAATGTTCCTCCTTTGGATTTGAGTTCTAGAACCTGTATAGTGTTTCAAAATGTGTCATCCTCAGTTGTTTATTTCCCAGGATTCTTCATTTCTCTCCAGCAAACATTTCTGGTTCCACCACAGTAAGAGAGAGAGAGAGAGAGAAAGAGAGACAGATATTCCTATTTATTTCCAAATGTGTGGGTATTTGAGAGAATTTGCAGGGTTTGGGCAATTCACCAGTCTCACTTTCGCTAAGCATGAGGTTGGGGGTGGTACAGGAAGAGGATTGGAGGCTGGTTTTGGAATCTTATGTTTCTTTAGTTGTTTCTTTTTAGAAGTTTATGTCATTAGGCTGTACTTCTCACTGTGTGTTTGTATTTTAATGGATTGTGGGTTTTTTTGTTATGGCATGTTAGTTATTGGTGAGAAAGCACATGATCCTATTTCTCTGCTGAGACCTCCATCAGATTCTTCTTTTTCCACTTGCTTCTTAATCCGTTCACTTCTTAACACCTCACCTATTCAACATTTTGTACTGCCATCTTCTCAGCCCTCACTGAAACTGTTCTCTTGAGCTTACAATGACTTCTTCCTTGCCATTTTATTTCTTCTCAATTCTTATTCTGTTAGCCCTACCCTTGTTTGAACATTTTGATTGTTTTGCCTCTCATCTCCCATTCCCCATGAATGTGTTAATTATTCATAAAATGGGTGACAGAAGTTGCTAATTCTGTGTAATTACAAAGCCAGTATCAGTGTTTCCAGTAGAATCAATATGTAATTGTTTTTTATCAAAAGCTTCTACCAGGACTACGAAACAATTACCAATTTAACCATTTCCCAAAATCAGTGTAGGTTTTTGTGTATATATATATATATATATACTTAATTTAATGTTGTTTGGTGTTAATCAAAATAAGCTGTCTTCTTCTGACCTGATTAGCACAGGAAAGTGGAAAGTAAGGAATGAAAAAAATATTCTTAAGGGATATATTTTTTAGTAGAATATGGGTTTATAACAATTCCTAAGACTCCTGATAAAATCTTATAGCAAGCCTTTGTCAAAAGAGTCAGGGTTTTTGGGTATGGGTTTGTCTTTGGTTAATCTCTTTTTTTTGTTGTTTGTCTGTTTTTGGCATACTATAGAGGTGACAAACTCCTAGCATTTATTGTAAGTTAATTTTGTCAATAATTCTAGAATCAACCTTGATCCTCCTTATCCTATGACAATTTATAATTTGCTTTCACAAAACTGCAAATACTACAAAGAAAAGAGTAAAGACTGATGTAAGAATTGAGAAGAGGGAGTGAGGAAAGGAATAGTCATAAAAGATATCTTTTGTTTTATGTTGTGGAAAGTTACATAAAGTTTCTAACATGAGTCTTATCCAAGAACATATGCCAATTATAGTCAAACAGGAGAATTAGCATTTCATTAAAGATTAAATGTAAGGTCTATGAAAGTAGAAGTAAGAAGTAAGAAGATCTGCTTGGGTTGATTCGCTTAGCTGATGGCACAAAGATTGGCTGGCTGAAACCAAAGGTCTTCTTGGGTTGGCAGAATCCAGAACAAAGAAATATTAAGTCCTATAGATAAACATTCTTCTAACTTATAAGAACACAAATACTGTCTCATAGAAAGCATCAAGTGCCAACACCTTTCATGAGCCAGTGTGATCCCATAGACCTATTTTCCGTGGCTTGGATGGCTACCTGCTAAGAGTTAGGACAGCTCTTTTTCTTTAAAAATGAACCAATGTTCATTAGTTTTGTTATTTTCTCGCCTGGTCCATTAACCATATACCAGAGACATGTTGTGGGGGTGGAGTGGGGAATGGGATCAAAAACGGGGGAGGGGGGTGGGAAGGGAGGGAAATGCATGGAACTATGGTGGTAGCACCTGGGTGATTTGATGATGGGAAACACGCAGGGATTACAATCGAGATGGAAAAAAAATGTGCAAAATGATGTAAAAATAAACTTTTGTAATAATTTAAAAAATAATAATAATAAAATAAAAAAAATGAACCAATGTTATTTGAAGATCTCCTATACTTTTCCTAGCTCTACACCAAATTTGTTTTGCAGTCCTAAAATGATCCAGTTATAGTTAGGAATTGCAAAAGTGCAGAACTAAGGTTACTCTGAATTTCTTGCTTCTGACAAAATTAAATCCTCCTGCTTGCCATTGAGTTAATATAATCCATACACACACACACATAATTAGGCATTAATTACAGAACAAATAAAGGTTAAGTTGATTGGGCTATAAGAAGATAATGAAGTGAAACTAGTAAGAAAATATAATTACGCTACTTGGACTTTTAAGAAGCAAGTATACTGTCATTAAGCCAACAAAATATTTACCAAGTTGCTTTATTAATATGTGAGATGTTGATAAATTAATTTCTAATTCAACAAATTTTACAGAATAATTATTAAAACTTTAAAACATTGCTATTTTTCTCTATAAACCCACTGCAGGTGTTAAGAAGGACTTCAGATGTGAGACATTATTGTCTTTGGGGTTCTCCCTTTTCATTTTGACTGCATGATGCATGTTTTTAATACTGTTTTGTTTTGTTTTGTTTTGTTTAGATGAAGTACAATAGACAAGTGAAGTCTTGGAAGGAGAACAGAGGTTGCAAGCAATAAATCTTCATTAATGTTTTAGTAGGGAAATTTTGCTGGAATAAATTGACCTAAATACTTACACACATATAGAACAGGGTAGCTGACTTCACTAGTATATTGACCGCTGTGCTTAGAAAAATATACTTTGTCATACAAATTGTTTGCAGATTTCTATTCCTTTGCTTAATTCCATCTGTTTTTAATGTAGAGGTCTGTGCTGAACTTCCATTTCACACTCTAAGTTAAGTGGATTTCATCAGAACCCTGCACTGTCCCTGTATCCGCAGACTTGGTTGAGGAGGTAGAGGGATTGGAGGACTTCAATTAGGAGGGAGCCACAACTGGCAGTGTAATATCTGGTCATATAGTCCTACCTATGTGCCCTCTTTAAAGATCCATTTCAAAAACTTATTTTCAACTTGTTAAAAGAAACCCAGCAAGTATGACTTTTATTTTGTTCAATGTCAAGATTCAATAAAGTTAAATATTACACTTGGTTTTTCATGCTCTGCATTTAACCAAAATATATATATCAAGCCTTCAGGTAACAAAGGATTAACACTAGACATCTATTTAGCAAATAAAAAAGCCCACCAAACAATTAAATTCAGATTTCTGACAGTCCTAGTTGAAACCAAATCAAGATTCAAAAATTGGATGAAAAAAATTGGTCATAATACTCAAGGTACAAATTAAATATAAATGTGATTTGAACCTTCATGCATGAATTTTTATTAGGTCTTAATGGTACTGTGGTTATGTTTTTAAACAGCCCTTATCTTTGAAATGTATATTTACTGAAACATTAATTGGTGAAATTATGTAATATTTGTACTTCATTTCTAAATAATACAACAATTGGCTGTGGGTTGATGAGTATGTGAAAGTTAATTACACTCTTTTGTCTACTTTTGAGTATCTTTGAAATTTCCACAGTAAAGAAAAATGGGTGTAAGGCATGTCTTTATGTTAAAAAAAATTCTATGATTGAAACATCCTAAATGTCATACAATTTAGGATTTCTAGCAGAGACTACAGATGGAAGCAGGGGCCTATGTACCACTTTTGGCATTGTGACATTTTTGTTCCACCATTGTGGTATTAATCTTTGATTTTTGCCTTTATCTTTCCATAGAGCAGTGCAAGAAAATTGTTAGTCAGTTACAAACTTGTTAGAGTGGAGATTATTCTGCATGTAACAGAATCTCTAGTTAAAGCTCATGAAGAGGAGAGCAAAGTTAAGTAGAAAGGGATAGATATTTCTGCCAAGGCCAGCCAATACAAAATGAAGTGAACTGGGTGAGGGCAAAATAACAAACATTACATTTTTCAATTTGATTGTGGTTTTTATGAAATAAATCTGATTGGATTGAAGCCCTATAATTAATCAATTGAGTATGATCAGCTTAAATCTAGCTTAAGGTGAACTGTCAGCAACTGAAAAGGCTCCATCTGTGATATATTTCTAGGTAGAGTTGCTAATTGAGGGACATGTTTAATGGTTTGCTTTTATTCAATTCCAGGATTTCCTTCAAATGCTGTTGGAGAGCATCCCAGAAGAAAAACGGTGAGGACCAATTTAGGAATTGAGTCCAGTTATACTTTTTTTTTTTTTTAAGATTTATTTATTTATTCATACAGAACTGGGGTACAGGCCAGAGATGCGGAGGGTGAGAGGATTCACCAGGAGCAGAACAGGCAGATTGACAAAGTACACTGCTAAGGGGAGCAGCGGGCGGGTCAGGAGAGGTCTGCCACACCATGTGGATCTCCTCCAGGGCAAGTGGGGATCGAACTCATGTGGAATTGGCTTAAGCTTCTTAGTGCAGTGCTTTTAACCTGCTGCTCCACCAGGGAGGGCCCTCCAGTTATACTTTTAATATAAAAAAAAAAATGACTCTGCCATTGATTGACTTGTTACAACCTGGAAAAGTTCAGTCTTCCTCTCAACAAAGGCAGGACCTATACTAGCCAGAGGAAGTCCCAGGCTTAAGAAGTGGTTCTATGTGAATTTTGGTAATCAACATACACAACCTGGGAGCCTAGAGTCAGGATCTCCCAACGTGGTAGAAGAGGCAAACCAGGACAACCTGCCACCTCAGTGGCTGTGCAAAAAGATGGAGAAGTTCTAAAGGTGTCTCCAGTTAATATGACTATATAAGAAGACACTGTTGAATTGAAAATGTAGTGTAGTAATCAGAGCTTGGTATTTGATGTAAGGCACTCTTAGATTCTCACCCTAGTTTGCACCTTCCCAATTATGAGAGTCAGAAAACTCACCTCATCCCTCCAAATTTTAGTTTTCCACTCTCTCTGGTAGAGCTTAAGGGGGTTTAAGGAGATAGCATGGGAAAAGTAGGTGTGCAATTAATGACTGATATAGTATAACCTTCTGTGTACCAGGCACTGGGTATGGGATCTACATACAGAAATCATTATATCTTTATACTGCTCTTATCTTCACCATAATCATTATCATCTCATGATGGTTATAAATCAACATTGTTGGGAGGCTACTATATGGAGGCACTCAAAACACTGTTTGGTGCATTATGTTTCTCTCCCATTAGCAGCTGGGGTCTCAAAGCTGTGTGTGATAGGACTGGATTTTTGCCCAGGCGACCTGGTTCTGAACTTTTTCTCCTTCTCCATTTGTTTCAAAGGAGAAAATCAGGTATCCTAGGGTTAAGTAATTTTCCAAAATGGCTTAGTGAGTGTTGAAGATAGTGTTGACTAAAATTAGGTCTGTCTAGTCTTTGTTTTCTTTAGTAGGATTTCAGTACTCTGAAAAGAAAGGATATGCACTCCTTAGAAGTGTACAGTTATAGGTTGGCTGACCACCTACCAGGGATTCATAAAGAAGGTTTTAACTTTTGTATCAGAGGTTAGAATAAATGCACTCCAACCGTCTCCTGCTAATTTTCTACCTTAACTTAGGCTACAAATGAACACCCAAATATACTTTCTAATTGTCAAATTGATATTCAAATGTTAACGGGGAAGAATCTTGAAAAATTAAAAATTTCCTTGAAGGAGAGCCAATTTCATTGTCCTTTCTTACCTACAGTTTAACTATGTTTTTATGTTGTAACAGATTTCCAAATGTGGAAATCAGTTCTTTCACACAGGCAAAGACTTAGATCCATGCAAGGCCAGAAACCTATTTGTTGATGAACCTGTCTTAAAGGTAGTTTAAGCTGGGTGCCTCACAAGAAAGGCCTCCAGAAGACAGCATGAAAATTCAGGGAAGGACCTCTCTGTGGCATGGGGCTATGTGTCAGTACTGTCAAGTTAGCATTTCAGCCACAGCAGCATGAGTTCCATCCCATGCCAAGGAGCTCACCCACATGGTGCAGCAGACCTCTCATATTTCACCCTGCTGATCCCCTCAGCAGTATATTTCAGTTAATCTGCATGTTCTGCTCCTTATTCTGCCTCTGGTGAATCCTTTCACCCCCTGCGCCTCTGACTTCCACCCCAGTTTTTGTATAGATAAGTAAATAAAAATAAATCTTTTTTTTAAAATGAAGAGAAAATTCAGAAATGATCCAGAGATCATAAGGACATGGAAATTTTGGATTTTGCTTGATCTTTTTGTTAAAACTCCCCATCTTCCATTTATACCTTCCACCTCAAGTCTTAGAAGTGGTATTATTGCAACCATTATTGTTAGACTATTGTTTATTTTTCTCACACACACACACATAAGTAAGCCATGCACATGCAGAATTAAAATACTCATGTTATTTGATAAATTTCTCTAATTTTACCTCTTTCTATTCATGTCTTTTGATGCTGAAGAAAGTGTTATCCAGGGACATTGCATGACTAAGATAGTAGCTTTTCAGCAGGTTGCACAAAGGAAGTGTAGCTTGCTTTGAAAGATATGAAATGCTTCAGACTCACCATCTTTTCTTTTTAAATAATCATATGGGTTTCCTTCATCCAAAATCAAGTCAAATGTGACCATTATTCCCAAATTCAAGAACAAGTTTACCTGCAAGATATTTATTTTCATTTTCTTTTGTAACTGCCTTGGAATAACTTACAGTTCCTCTCATAGTGGAGCAGTTTCCTTAGGCTGTTACCCAGGTCACTTTCTGAGTAATGACTATGCATTCTTCAGAAGAGCTTCTTAGGATGCAAACAGAGCAATTTTAATGGAAACAACAAAGTACCTTTTTAGTTTAGGAGGTCTTCTTTCTTTTCATCCTCTTCCTAATAAGGGTATAGAGTTCCCTTGACTTCCTCAGCCTTCTGGCTGTGGGGAACTGGATTTTATCATTGTATTTAATGAGGTGGCACATTGTAGGTCCACAAAAAGACTTTTGCTGTAATTGTAGAAGTCAAAAGCAGCGAGTATTTAAGGGTGGCCACTGATCACCAACCTTCACACTTTGAGAGAATACTTCTCTCCAATAGGATATTGATTTAGCTAGCACTTCTGAGCTTCTTTTAAAAGTGCTCCTGAAAAGCAAAATTCCTATACTGAATCTCTTTTAGCAAGTAAAGTGGAATATTTTTCAAACTCCAACATCTTTCCTGCAAACTAATTTCAGTATATGATTCAGCTATTAAAACAGTTTATCCTCCTTCCTGTGAAGCAATTGACAACTTATTCAAAAGCCCCTCACCTCCCCCCCCCCACTACACACAGTCTCTAATACTTGATACTCTTGTAAATTGATCCTTAGTCACGTCAGTTATGCACATGAGCCTCTAAATAGGCTTTAGATAGACAAGAGCACTAGGATCCTGGACTGGGGGTTCCAAAATGTAGTGGCTTTCAGATTAGACCCACCAGTTAATATTCAAGGACTAGTGTCCTATGTGTTACATTACCTTTATGCTTTTCTATTTTTTTGAGAAATTTATGTGTTCTTCTATTGTGTGCTGCTGTGCCAGAGTTTAGCCTGAACACTAGAGAACAGAAAGGAATAAATTCTATGTCAAGCCCTACAGAGCACCTCGTCAACCTTAAGACACACATGAAGTAGATCATTATGGCTTACCGGGGAAAGTATTCTGGACTTCAAAGTCCTGAATCCATAGAGAAAGGTCTTACTGTTCCTCAACTTGAATGTTCATAAAACAATAATAAGTTGGAGTTCCAGTCACAGTTTCTGGGTTCTCACCCATGTGCAAACAATTTCAAGATGCCATTCAGGATCAGGATGCAAGGGTGTTAAGGGTCAGGGTGTTATGAATCCCCATCTTAACAAAGGGGGGGCAGTTTGAGATGAAGGAAAGAAGGTTATAAGGTCACAAATCACTGACTGTCCAACCCAAGACATCACCCAATAGTCTAAAACAAAGGAGGAGGTTCCTGCAAAATGGTGCTATCTCTTTGACAAAAGCCTGGAGCTGATGGCACACCAGTAAGCTATGAATCAGTATCTCACTCAGTATCTCACCCAGGGGGTCACAAGTGGGGCTACTGTGGTGATAGCACAGCAGCAAAGCCAGGTTAGACAGTACCAGATTCCATACCAGATAATAGCAGATGCAACATCACCAGGAGACTGGGCTAGAGGACCCAAAGTAGTGGACAGGTCTCAGAGGTGACCAAATATAGGTCAGCAATGCCTGTCACAGGTCAGCAGTGCCAATCAGCACTGGCCAGCAGTGCTGGATGGCATGTATTAGGGAGCAATAGTGCCACAGACACTAGTGTTACAGCTCTTTAGTGTTGTTGGCACAGAGACAGTTCTTTTAGAGACATAAGGCGCATGACAACAGTGTTCTTTGAAGGTGGTATTAGAGGCAAGACTGGAGGAACATGCAATGTTCAGCTCTCGGTAGTGGCCTTGGAAGTCTCAAATCTGTATAAGTCATGGAGGTCTCTGTGAAGGTCATGGACGCTCAAGTCTATGGCAGTCTCATCAAAGGTCTTTTAAGGAGTCCCAACAAATCTCTTTACACAGGGTATGACAAATGGTTCTGCAGCTGTCTGCTCAATGAATAAAGATGACTTCTCTGACTTGTATCTCATCAGGATCCCTATCTTTCAATATTGATTAGACAATTTACAGCCCTAGCTATTTGGTCCTGGTTAAGCACTAATCAGATTGGTCTATTTACAATCCTCAGTGGTCTCAAAAACCTTGAGTGGCACTGGTGAAAGCTCAAACCTGATTGGTCCTTTGAGAGTTTGAATCTGATTGGTCTGTTTGATTCCAATGCCATATTAAAAAGTGAAATTCCAGCTGTGTGTCCAACCCCAACCTACACAGAGGTCAGGCAAGGGCAAGTGAGAACTGGGCTCAGATATGGTATGGAAAGGGGCCCCACAGCAGAGCTGAGACATGGGTCCAAACAGCTAGAGGATACACACTACCACTGCCAAGTTGGCCTACTACGCTGTAGTGCAGCCTAGGCCAAAGCCACTGGAGCTCAGGCCTGGCCTGCAGGCTGCATACACTGACGCTAGCCATCAAGCTATGCTTACTGAGGTAGGCCGCAGTAAAACAGGTTGTACCCACTGTAGCAGCAGCAGTTGCAGGTCCCCTGTGACAATTAGTGGAAGAGGTACCACTGAAAGCTTTAAGTGAGGAAGTAACACCAAAGATTGGTAAACACTCTAGGGGGCAACATAGAAAATAGAAGGAATTGGGGAAACCACTTAGAAACCAATACAGCAGTTCACTAAAGAGATCGAGCATCCCTTGACAGGGAGGGTGGAACTGATAGTGGGTTTCAGAGTAATAAGTCAATGTGGGGGATATTCCAAAAGTGCCACAGAAAACATGCAGTGAAGAGGATTCAAGCATGAACCTGGCTTTTCTTGCTGGCCACTGACTTACACTCTGAAATATCACAGGAGACACAGAGGGTAGTATTGTGTGAGGAATCTGCCTAAAACAGAGGTGTAAGAGAAAGACTCTGAAGGTAGAAGAGGAGAGATTGACAGTTGTGTTTTAGACACCATCAGTGTGAGGTTGCTGTTTAAATGCTGGTGATTATTGAGACAAAGATTTAAAAAAAAAATAGCTGAAAGTGGTTGTTTAGAAGAAAATCCAGACAAATCTGGGTATCAGCCTTCCTTGTAAAAAATAGCTGGGAAGAAACATCCAATAAACTTTGCCTGCCTGTTAATCTACCAATATCCACAGTTACCAGTTTTTTCTTTGTTCATTAATTATTATGTTTGTATGTGCATTTTCTTGTGTTTGTTTTAATACAATACTTTTCCCCTCACTAGGAGCTAGGTACTATTAAGTACTATTCATTATTCATTCAGTATGTCAGCAATCTTCAGTATATACCCAAGTACAAATGCTTTGTCTTGATAAAGAAATACTATATGCAATCTTTGAGAGTCTTTGAGATCCACATGTAAAAAAGGAACTTATAAATTCTAAAATCATAAAATATAAATTTTAAAGAGAGAATGTCAGTTGCATCAAGAGCATTTTCCTTTTCCAATCCCAGGTACAGAAATCCCCTGTGCTTATTTCGTTGTGTGCCTACACTTCTAGAATTCTCTTGTCTATCCTTCATGTGAAAGTTGTTTTCCTTTAGAGGCTCAGATAGAATGTGATCATTAGAATCTCAAGAGGCTGAAGATGGGAGGTAGAAGTGATAAAGACCTTTCTCTGATCAGCAACAAATTGGCAGGCACAAATGGCAGATATGGCTAATAATCACCTCCCCATCCATGTCACACTGCCTGTAGAAACCAACAGAGTGAACAAATACAGTACAGGCAATGCCATTCTCCATGTATGCTTGCATTTGCTTCTATATTAACTTCATGAAAAGAAAAGTTATCTGTTGCTTTCAGCTTTCACACAGCTTATTTCCTAACCAGCATCATGCCAGGGTGTCTAGCCTATTTTCTTCCCTCAGTATTAACTACATTTCACCACATTTATACCTCAGAGACAGGCCCTTGAAACACTGATCTGCCTCACAGGATGTAAGAGTACTGCTGGGACACTCACCAACCAGAGATAAAATAACCTGTGTTCTAGAGACCCAGGAGACCTATTGGCAGGTGGGACCTGGGCTTCAGTAACAAAGCGGAAGTGCCACTCACTGGTACAAATATGGGGGATGTCAATCATGGGTCCATGTACTTTTAGCTATCTGTATAAAATCAATTTCCATAGTGATCAGACATGCAGAAGAGTAATTTCCTGTCAGCCCTGGGTCCCTGCTTAGTAGAAATGCTTCTGTTTGTCTGTTGTGATTATTTAAGCCACATGATCTTGGAAGGGGGGAAATATCACCATTGGCTTACATTCTGAACATCTTGATTTGAAAAAGTCAACGTTTAGCTCCACCATGGTGAGATTTTCCATGTACAGAATTGAAAGCTCATCTGTGCTTCATATCAATAGTTATGATCAAAACAGGAAAAAAAAGTTATTTTTCTTTTTACTAAAACACAGTTCATTTCTTCCCTGAAAATAAAGAAATAAAGCATTTCACATGGTCTCTCATTACTTCCTTGAGAGGTAATGCAATTTATAATACCTTGAAATAGATAGATAGATAGATAGATAGATAGATAGATAGATAGATAGATAGATAGATAGATAGATAGATAGATAGAT